>NC_056727.1:567867447-568029947 GCF_019279795.1 Protopterus annectens | reverse complement strand
CACAGAGATGCTTAGGTTTGCTACTAGCTTAGCTGTTTCCCAATCTAAGGTGCTTATCTCATTTGGGCAAAATCATGTGCACTTAGCGGTGCCCACCGGCCAAGAAGAAGGTATAGGCAAAGGCTGACCCATCTGAACTTTGCTAACCAAGAAGGTTTGGCAAGATTTAGAGTGACTAGGGACATAGTATGGGCTTTGGTGAGTTTGTATTGCCCACAGACATGGACTGGGGGGATGTCTGGCCTTCCTGTACCTGTGGATAACAAGGTATGTACAGCCATTACTATATTTACCAAGACAACCTTTTAGAGGCAAACTGGGGACATGTTGGCTATCTCACAGGGTTCTGCTTAGAGCATACGTCAGCAGTTCTTCAACATGCTCGATGTGGATCAGTACATCTATTACTTATGTTGCCTCAGGACTGATCCAGTACCATGCATGCCTTCTGTGTGATGACATATTTTCATGAGTTCCTTGGTGCGATAAATTACAACCATGTTGCCATTAGGAGAACAGCTGGAACAGGAAAGGTTATATCATTCCGTCAGCTGTCAGGTAGTGTGTGATGCATGGAGGTGCATCACATGCATGTCCAGCCAGCATCCTGGCAGTACCCATGATTTCCATATGTGGCACATGAACTCACTCTACCACCTCTTTCTGAATGGAAAGATTCCTCATGGTCTCCTAGTTGGTAATTGCAAAGCATTTTAATGTACCTGACTGTAGGGATGTCAGTATCTGTAGAGTAGTATAGGTACTATTGAGTAATCACCCCTCCTTTTTTGTTATGTGTCCATCCCTATTTTGTTTTGCAGGTGAAACAGTCTACCCATTTGAACTTTGGCTAATGACTCCAATCTGTAACCCCTAGGGAACTGCCAAAGAGTGCTTCAACACCTCCCTGTCCCAGTCAAGGATATTAATTAACCAAGTGTTTGGTCTGCTGAAAGCCCATTTTCTTTGCCTGGATGAGCCTGTGCAGCCCCTTTCAGTATGACCCTGCTACTGCATGCAGGATGTTTATGGTCTGCATTCTGCACAACATGACCATGGGTCAAACTGATATGTAACTGTTACAGCCATTCACCAGTAGTGGCAGTGCAGCCATTGACACTGTCTATTAGATGACAGTAGCACCACAATCCCTCTGGTAAGCTTGTGCATGGTATATGTCTCTGCAGGCAAAGGTATTGTCTAGTCCACAATTATGGGCCATGACATTCACTTAGTAACAGTGGAAAAAAACATTTGCACAGATAATTGGTGCATTCAGTGTTGCTTGTGGGTTTTGCTGTACAATGCACTGTCAACATACACTGTTCATCAGACATTTATTTTTCAACAATAGCACTTTTGTGTTTCATAACGTACCATCAGTCATCATTTGTACTGTACTGAGCGTTAAGTGGCACAAGCCCAAGTTATACTGTCAGTGACTGAGTGTGGAAAAGCAGGTTTTGTGACACATGTTTATGGCTATACTGTTTGTTTTACCTGCAGTGTAGAGAACAGAGTATGTAGACTGTTAAAGAGAACAAGCTACTTTCATTGGGAAAACTGGTTTTCTCTCTCTTTTTTAACTCTCTTTGGTATTCTGTACCATGTGTTTCCAAGTAAGAAGTGCTGTATTACCCACGTGTGTAAATGAACTGCTGGGTGAAGTACTGCTTTCCTTTTGCTGATTTAAGAGCTGTAAAAGCTATAAGTTATATTGGGAAGGAGTCATACATAATGCCCCCGTAGGGACAGTGTGGATGATGGTCCCATAGATTTAGACTAAGTGCTGGTATATGAGCTTGGTGCTGAGGTGCTCCAGTGGTGGGAACCACTTGACATTAACCAAACTGTGATGCTGACCTTAACCTTGGTTGAGAGATTCTTCCATTGTTCTGGAAGTCTGAAGAGGCCTGGCTGCCATTTTCATCTTCTTTGTGGAATCCACTTGAATGTGTGCAGCATTTTCTTGAGATGCATGTGGTATGTGGCCTGCTAGCTGATCAATCACGCACATAGACAGCTCTACAGCCACACCCGCCTGTGTTCCTAATGTGTGCCTGGTAAGGCTTTGTGTGTGTGTGTGTGTGTGTGTGTGTGTGTGTGTGTGTGTGTGTGTGTGTGTGCGTGTGTGCGTGTGTGTGTGTGTGTGTGTGTGTGTGTGTGTATGTGCATGCATGTGTGCACTGGCATGCGTGTGTGTGTGTGTGTGTGTGTGTGTGTGTGTGTGTGTGTGTGTGTGTGTGTGTGTGTGTGTGTGTACATGGATGCCAACATGGATGTTGTGTAAGCAACCTTATTACTTATAAAAATCTTTATGACATTGTCTCTGGCTTTAACCATTCCCATGTACTGGTGAAATTTCTCATATATACCCTGCAGTCCTGGAATCATCTCTACCTGACTCTCAGTGGCAATAGCTTAGACTTGAACTACATCATGGCACACCTGATTCTCAGTGGCAGTAGCTTGGGCTTGAACTACATCATGGCACACTTGATGTTGTGCAGTCAAGGCCTTGCGTGTCTCTGGAGCTAACTGTGTAACTAAGTCTTTGCAGCTAACACCTCTGTGTATAGGTGTGACAGTAGGTACTGCTCTCTCTAAAAAGGTAGTCTCTTCACCAAGGGGTTAGGCTTTGAAGCAGGTGTTGAGCTACATAGGGTCCCACCATTACAATGACATACATACAAATATTTCAAGCAGGGGTAATAATGCCCTTCTAGCCTGTCAATACCCCAAAACAGTTGTTCCTATAGTAAGTGTCCAGGCTGTTCTTAAAATTATCTAACCAATGCTTGCTTTAAACTAATTTGGTAGTCTATTCCATGTATCAGCTGCTGTCTTAGAGAACCAATTAGTACACTTCTCATTTCTATAGAATCTTCTACATAGGTTGTCTGATGATTCTCTACTAATTTTTAATAACCGCAAACATTCTCAGAGGTAGTTGTCTCTAAATGCCCCATATACCTGAATAAGGTCTCCTCTTAGATATCTATATACACTGTACAAGTTCAGATATTTTAGTATTTCATAATAACTTAGATTTTCAAATATTTGTATAGTTCCTCTGTACTCTTCCAGTTTACTCATGCTTGTTTTCTTGTAAGATTGCAGTATTGTTATTCCATACTCAGGTTTGGTTCTAATATAACTAACAAAGAAAGGCTTCATCTTTTCTAATTTCCTAAACTTTATAAATCTTTTCATACAACCTATAGTTCTATAACCATCATTAACCAATTGGTTGATATGATTAGAAAAACTCAGATTTTGTCCTTAAATGAGTCTACAGTTTTAATCACTGTGTGCTGTATTAAGTATTCACCTTTTAGTTTGTATCTCCCGAACCTCATCTGCTTAGTTTTCTATGTATTCATCAGCCATTATTTTCCTGTGCCCAAATGTTCAAGTTAGTCAAGTTCATTTGCAGACATGCCCTGTCTGTAACACATGTAATCAATTTAACCATTTTCAAGTCACTTTCATACAGACCGTAGAACACCTCAGATGAAAATGACAGATCTGAAAGATACAATCTAAACAAGTATGGGCCTAGGATAGAGCCTTGAGGGGCACCCTGACTGTAACCTCGAATTTTACCTGTCCAATTGCTGTATGATACTTGCCATGCCCTATTTGTAAGCCATGAAGCTATCCATCTTATTAAGAGTACATCAATACCTAGTTATTCTAATTTATTGATCAGTGTTTTGTGTATGACTCTATCAAATGCTGAAGTTCAATATCTATAAATTACATCACATCACATCACAAATTTTCACTCATAGCTGTCATTATATTTTTATAGAACATCATGTTACAGGTGGTAATAGACCTTTTTTCAACATATGCATACTGATATATGGTTTCAAGTCCCAACCTTTTCATTTCTGACAACAATTTATCCAATATAACCTTCTCCATTATTTTTCCATAACACAAATAAACTTATTGGCCTGTATGACTCTGGGTTTGTCTTACTTCTCTTTCCGTTAAGTACAGGTTTAACAAGTGCATGTCTCCAGTCATCAGACATCTCTCCATATTTACACAACCTAGTAAATAACAGATATAATGTTAATGTAAGTTCATGCCAAATTATTCTCAGGTCATTATTATTATTTCTGTCTCCTCCCTGTGCTCTGACTGGGTCCAGTTTTCATAGTTCTTTTTCAATATAATCTAATTTGATTTCAGTATCTGAGATTATCTGGATGCCACTGGGGCAATTTATCACCCCCTTTGTGGAGCTAAACTGCTTTGCATAACATTTTGTAAATGTCTATAATATCTGTTGTGTCTGAGAAGAATTTTAGAATCTACACAGAATTTATCAGTTTGTATGTCTTTACTCCTACTACAGCTTTTGTGTCTATAAAATGGTTTCCTATTATACTCAATATTTTTATATACATTTTCTTCAAAATTTTCTTGATCTTGTCTTACACTATGTTTAATTTGTCTGTCAAGCTTGTTTATTTCAGTTTCCAAACTCGTAGTTTGACTTCCTTCCATTTCTTATATTTTTGTCTCTCCCCTTAATGAAATATCTTGTTTTCATGGATATATCACTACCTGACGTTGTGTGCCTAGATCCTGATTTTAAACATTGTTTTTGATTTTTTAGTTCAAACAATTTCTACATTCCTTCTGCAGTTTTTATTTTATTATTTATTATTATTTTATTTATGTTTGTTGACTCTGAAAGTCCATCTGGAATATATACCCTTTTTGAGTGAAGGCCTTGGGAGAAAAGCTCCAATATTCACATACATAGGTAATATACAACATATTTTCATTTTCCACATTCTATATAATATTTTTATCTTGGTTACATATACATATTTCAATACATAATTAAGTGTAACAGATGATTAATGCTAACTTTATATCATACACTTTTTGAAAATAGGAAGAGGAGAAAATAAAAGCTTACCTGTGCATTTGTATAAGGTTGTAGCAGACAGAAATACAAAGAAAAACAAGTGGAGACAAAGATTGACATTTGGGTTGAAATTAGTAAGTAGTGGTACGATGTGGGAGAATAAGGATTAAGCAGGAGCAGGTAGTTAAGAAATATAATCAGTTAAATGTTTACAGTAGTAGATAGAAGGGAAAGTGAAATAATCACAATGTGGGAATTTAGTACAGAACAGCTATCATTTTGCCAGAGGTATTGCAGCTTGTATTTTCTTCAGGGTCAGAAGTTGTCCGGGTTTAGAGGAAGAGCAGAGCCGAGAGCCTTGCAGATGCTATTTTAGCAGACTTTTAAAGCATTTCTTGTTTTCTTTAAGCTTTAAATCTAATGGGATGGAGTTCCACAGTTTTGAGATACAGTGAGAATACAATGAGTTTCTGCCAGAGTTTTTTGAGATACTTACAGTTAGGAGAGGTTTACTATTGGAGTGTAGTGTTCTGTTGTTGCTGTATGGTAGCAATGTGCTTTTTAGAGAGGAGAAACTATCTGATGTGTAGATAAGTTTGTGGTCAATGGTGATTTGAGATTAGATTAGCTGATTTGGGAGTTCTAGTCAATGTTAGGGCTGAGTAGCGATGGGTTTTATGAGATGAATATATGGCTAATCTTGCTGTGGTATTATAGCATGCATCAAGTTTGGACTTGAGGGAATTGTTGAGATTTGTGAAATAGATGATGCACACTGTGATGATAGGAGGTACTGCCAGCCTTGCCAGAAGAAGTAGGGGAGTGGATGGTTAACATATGCCACTACAACTAGCTGGAATTTTGTAAAGATTTATATGTTGTTTGTATATCAAACTGATTTATACAGATGCTTGTGTTGAAAAATGTATTTGTAAAGCTGCTTGTGTTAAAATGTATCAACAGTGTGCCATGCTGGAAGGAAAAGAAATGTACATTCCTTATTGTAACTGAATTAAATGTATATGTTTTAACAGAGGATACTGGAAGAAAGAGGTTAATTTCAGTCGACAACTTTAAAATATATCTGAAATTAAATTACATTATGGGTTAAGCCATAAAGATGTTATCTCACAGCTTTGAATGAAGCCAGAGACACAACATCTATATTAAGTATGGCTTAGTAGCTCTGTAGGAGGATTAGAAGTGTTAAAATGGTTTTATGACTTCCAGCAGCTGCAGCAGATCTGAGCAAAGCTCTGTCTGTGTGTATGGTAACACATAGGTGCTAAATCCTGACAGCTTTTAGTGATAGGGATAGTGCGGGAAACAGAGTCAGATGACCAGATGTGTGTGGATGTCATTCTGTAAGCCAGAAATATTTAGATATTAGTAGGAGATTGCTCTCAGTATTCTGCATTCTGTCTTGGATCTGACTACAAGGACCACTCACCCACATTCTCTTGCTTTGCTCTATTGAATAAGTAGGAACAGTAATTCTCTAGATCAGTCAGGAAAATATAGTGAGAATGGTTATGTAGTGTTTTTTCTGTAACTGTGTGACTCTTTCCAGCTGTGTTATTTTCAATATTTCCTGTGAGTGAAACTCTGGTGTTTACTCTAAATAGATATTTCATATTTACATGTTATTTTATTATTTATTATTAAATAATTTAAACTCTTCATTGTGGCTGGTCCTTTTTAGAAAATATTTAAGTTTTGAGGGAAGTTGCATATATTTATTTGGTGATAACTCTGGCCACTCCTGAAAGCTTTGCTGTTTGGTCAACATTACCCTTTGTATTAATATTAATTTCACTCAGTATAACCAGGTACCCTTGCAAGAGCCTTATAGTAACTGACTGGTGACAGTCAGTCTACCTTATAGTCTGGGCAAAGTTGGTAGAGCGGGTAATCTGTGCCAGACTTTCTCAGGTGTGTGTGAAAATTAAATCTCAAAGAGTGTGTGTGTGTCAGCTACTTGGAGCAGGGACACAAAGCACTGGTTTCACAGAGAGGGTGCTGGAGGACTTGGCTTGGACACTCGGGTGAGGACTTAACTCTATAGCTGTGCCAGTTAGAAGCCTTACTGTGGACCTGAGGTGATATAGAGAAAGGAACTCAGACTTGGGTTGAGTGTGTTCCCTGTGTACTGTTGGGGGAAACAGTGCCTGATGCAGAGAGGACTTCATCTGGAAACACTGAGTGTATCCATTTGTATTCCAAATGAACATCCCTCTCCAATGTCAGTGGTAAGGACTGAGGCTCCTTGATTACTAGTCCAGTGTGGGGACATCACACACACAATATTTATTTATTTTTATTTATTTTACATTTGTTTACCAGGGATGCTCAACTGGGCCAGTGGCCATTTTTCAGCACAGGCCCTGGGAGAAAAGCTCCATTATGAAAAGCACATTGCAAACAATATAAGAAATCAATAACAATCAAGAATGCATAACTTTGGTAAATATAGGTAGTAAATAGTTTATACATAAACCATAAAAATTGAGAGAGTAATATAAAGTGGAAAAAAAGATAACAAATAAACTAGCATGAAATAGCTTGTGCCATCACAGAGAAATGACTGATCAGTAGATCAATATCATGGAGCTGGAGGGACAGGTTTATGACCCAGAGACTGCCCATGCTCTGGAATACATACATGTCAAGCAGAGCACCTTGCTGACCCTCTTCAAGAGAAATCTTGATGAGTGGATGGGAAACAGAAAATTCATCCCAGGGATAACTCCAGTGGCTCTGCTAGACAGAAGCACTGGGAACTAAGGTCGGGTGGCACTATGCCAGTGTAATCCTATGGCTAGGCTTGTAAAGCCCCCAGGGCCATTAGCCTAGTACACACGTATGAACCCCTAAACCTATTGGTGGTAAATATTTATGAGATACATATATAGTATATGAACAAGAATATGGCTGTTTTTGCTATGCTAGTGTTACTTGTTCTAAACAGTGATAGCTAAGGCAATACTGAGGTGAAGTACAAGAAGGAGGAAATATGATGAAACTGCAGGAAGCTTAAGATAGGTAGATAAAAATAGGAGCAGCAGTGAGCTTGAAATAGGTAGAGAGAACCTAGAATTCTGTGAGAGAAGGGATAGTTTAGATGTTAGAATTTAGTAATGGAAGAGAGATTTTGGTTGTAAGAACAAGGATGGACAGACTGATCAGTCTGGATTAGTGCAGGAGCAAAGCCATTTTTTGGTTAGGTGTCCCTTAGGCAGTAGTTTAAATATGGATGTATTACTAGAATTTAGTATTGTCTCAGGCATGAAATTCCAGGACTTAGATATTTGATGGGAGACTAGAGAGTTACTGTAACAATTATTACATTTAATTACTTTGAGTAGTAGTTTGTTGGAGGATCTTAGTGGCCTGCCATTTGATTAGGGCTGCACTAAGCTCTTGAGTGCTGGACAGTTTTCTGGATGGTGGAAGATGGAATGAATGAAAGTTAGTTGGCTGAGGGATAGGAGATTGGGTAGTTTAATCCAATTTATTTTATGAAAAGCTGAGCAATGATGTGATCTGTAAAGGAGGTTAGTAGGAAATCTTGTGATTTTGTTATAGCAGGACTCCAGTTAGTTTAAACCTGTTTTTTTGAGATTAATGAATATTGGTAAGGCCTATAGAATTGTAGCGAGTAGATGAGTCCTAGCTATGGAATGTCTAGTGACCTCAGTTAAGTATGACTTGACTCTGTGTAGTCAGCCTAGCTTAATGTGGACCTTTTTGATAGTTGGAGCAATGCATTTGCCAAATTTTAGGATGTTGTCAATTGTGCCGCCAAGGATTTTGGTGTGCTGGACAGGTTACATTTTAGTTTTATTGGCTGAGTAGATGGTGAAGAGGGCAAAGTTATCAGGAACTTTGCTATTAGTGAAGAGCATAAGCTTTGTTTTATTTGGAGTGAGTACGAGGTGAAAGTCTGAGAGGTATTTTTCAATAATAACTAAAAGCTGAGCGATGCACCACACCATAAAACGTATCTCAATGATTTATTCAGAGCTGTATCTCAACAAGACAAAAAACAACAAACAATGGATTAGCGCTTTCAGCTATCAAAGCCTTCTTCAGATCCACAGTCAAAAGCCACATCTCAATCTAATATAAAGCATATAACAGCCAATGACACATTGTTATTAAGGACTTTGCATATGTATTTTTAAATGCTAAAATGTTTTAATTATTTATATTTTAGTAAGATATGTTTTGTTAAATGTTTTTATAGAATCGCGCTTTTTGATGAGTGAACTTGGAATAACTTGGCTTTTATTCTTATGAAAGCGATAGGGAATACTTTTTTGATATAAGTTTCCCTATGTTTTGTCTAATGTCTAATGCAAACCAATGATTTTTAAGCAAGCAAAGTCTGATTTACATTTCTGCTTTCATTTGCTAGCCCAGACCAATGATGTTTGAGAAAGTGAAGTTTTAATTTACATTTTCCATCCTAACTTGCTAGTTAAAGCTAGGTTTTGTCTAATGCTTAAAGTAAACCAATGATTTTTAAGCAAGTAAAGTCTGATTTACATTTCTGCTTTCATTTGCTAGCTGAGACCAATGATGTTTGAGAAAGTGAAGTCTAATTTACATTTTTCATCTTAACTTGCTACTCAAAGCTAATTAGAATAACGAAACACATTGGATGATGAAGCGCTTGTATAAGCACTTGTATTGGCTAGAGCAAAGCAGCTTGTTTACATGTTTTTTGTCATTGGCTGTTATATGCTTTATATTAGATTGAGATGTGGCTTTTGACTGTGGATCTGAAGAAGGCTTTGATAGCTGAAAGCACTAATCCGTTGTTTGTTGTTTTTTGTCTTGTTGAGATACAGCCCTGAATAAATCATTGAGATACGTTTTATGGTATGGTGCATCGCTCATCTTTTAGTTTTTGTTGATTTTGCTGAGCAAGCTTAAACGGAACATTCTTCTGCCTTTTTGTTCATTGTTTCTATTGGAAGTTCCATACACACCTTCAAAGGTATAATATGGAAGCAAGAAAATTTGCAAGTGGACTTTTATCTGGTATAAGCAATCCGCTTATACAGTTGGATCTAAGGAGAAATGAGAATATGACAACTGAAATAGCAGGAAAGAATCCTGAATTTGAAACTGTCTTTAGGACTGTAGAGAATGCTGCTTTTTGTCTGATGAGATTACAATGGCAGCACTTCCACATGGAAGCCTGCCTTCACCATCAAGTTATTCCGAGAGGGCTTAGAGTCAGATGTATGCCAACCTATAGAAATACATTTCCAGATCTCCTTGCGAAGTGGCAGGCTATCAATATACAAACTCATTTTAGTTATATGAGGTTGCTGATAGATTTTTTTGAACCTCAAGAACAAGAAATTAGTTCCCTAATTGAGAACAAGCAGAAGGAACTAGAAAATATGAAGCTTTCTGAAAGTGACTTTATGAAATTGGAAAACTTACAAGATAAGCTTTTGGCTTATGAGAACAAGCTGAAAAGTATTAAGAGCAATAAATTGACAAGAGACTTCAATGACATAAAAAATGGCCAGCTGTTCGAGTGGCCTAGGAACACTATTAATACTCAAAAAGTAGTAACAAGAGAGAAACAAGGACTGACAAAAGAAAAAGAAAGATAAAGATAAAGAAAAAGAAGAGAAAATAAGTGCAGCTACTAGTACAAATAAATCAAAGTTAATTGGTTCTAAAGAATTTTGTGTTAATGCACAAGTACACCAAGGAAATGGACCTAATTCTTTGAATAAAGTTACTAATGGCAGCATTTGTCTGTTGGATGACAATATGATATCTCTGGATTCACCAGGGATTACAGATGAGGTGGCGATAACTTCTAGCCATGAACAAGATGAATGACCCTTAGGGGCGATTTGCAAGAAGGGGGCCATACATGCACCTATTGTTGAACAACTCCCTTTTTTAATTATGAGCAAGACTCCTCAAACAGGAAGGTCATTGAGCAGGGAAAGGAAGAAAAGGAAGATTGTGCAGCCCAATCCCTAGTTGTGAACTTGTCTACTGTTCAACTCACAGAATCCCAAATGAATTTACTTGAAAATGGTCTAAGCTTTATACCAGCTACTCTAACTTCGTTCAACGAGTTTCTCTTAGATCTCAAATTATTTGGTAGAAATCTGACTTTGAAGTATATTTTTGGGAATGATAATAAAGTTAAACAGGGTGATAAAGAAATTATGCTAAAGAAACCTAGTACTTTTGTTCCCATTAATTTACCAGCTGTTGAATCTTTTATGCATGCTGTTGAAGAAGAAGTGGCTGCATTGAGGCAGATGCATATGAACAAGCAATTCTACAATTTAACCAAGGATGAAAATCAAGCATGGAAAGAACTAAAGATAAGAAATGATATAGTTATTAAACCAGTAGATAAATGTGGAGCAGTGGTAATAATGGATGCTGAAACCTATTATTTTTCAATGAGAAAGATGTTGAACGATGATAAGACATATCATGAGATTAGTAAGAGTGAACTGAACTCAATGAAGCAAAGAGTGAAAAATGATTTATATGACCTTTTGATGAGTAGAATCATTGACAAAGAACAATATGAGCTTTTTGAGGTTGAGCATCCTGCTGTACCTTCTATTAATGGTCTACCAAAGATACATAAGACCTTAATATCACCTCCCTTACGTCCCATTGTAGCAGGAAGAGGATGGCTGACTGAGCCTATTTTGATATTTGTTGAGAAAGAGCTCAAGAAATTGATTCCTAAAGCTAATACAGTCATTAAAGATACAGGAGATTTTTACAGCGATTATATAAAGCTACATACAATGTAAATGATTTTGAGTGTCTATTACTGGTGACTTTAGATGTTAATAGCCTTTTTACATCTATACCCAATGATTATGGGGTTGAAGCCATCAGAAGATTTCTTATGGAAGAAAAAACTAATCCTAGGCTAATTTGTATACTTTTTGACTTAATTCTCAGCAATAACATCTTTACGTATAAAGGCAAATACTATTGGCAAAGTTGGGGGGTAGCCATGGGCACCCACTGTGCCAATAGTTATGCAAATTTGGTCCTAGCACAATGGGAGAGAGAATGGATGAGAGACTCAATGAATCAATGGAGCAAATGTATTACTTTATACAATCGTTTTGTTGACAATATTTTTATTGTTTGGAGAGGTGATGGAGAGCAGTTAAATAGTTTTGTTTACTATCTGACAAAGACTACTGATTTTTTAAGGTTTGAATACAAAAGCTCCAGGTCTGAAATGGATTTTTTGGATGTTAGTATACGTTTAGACCTGAAGGAAGGTATTTCTACCAGCCTCTTTCGTAAACAAATGTGGCGGAATCATATGTTGCATTATACTAGTATGCATCCTCGACATATTTTCAATAATATCGTGGAAAATCAGACAGTTAGGATTTCTAAACTCTGTACTGATGAAAAAGAGTTTATTGAGGAAAGGAATAGTTTACTGAAGAGTTCTGAGCAGAGAGGCTATCCGACTAGGAGAGTGAACTTAAATGTTATAGAAGCCACTGAACTGAGAAAAAACAAGGAGAGACCTTTGTATTCAACTAGAAACACAGGGAATGAGAATCATCATACCAATACTAAGAATATGAATTCTTTGAGAGTTGGCTTAACTTTTGGATCTGACCATAATACTATCTGCCAAGTGATTAAGAAATACTGGCCAGTTCTGACTGCTGATACTAAGATAAAAGGCATAGTAGGTTCAACTCCAACTTTTCAGTTCAAAAATAAGAAAAATCTAAAAAGACTATTATGTTATAGGGAAGGAACAGGCTCTTCTGGCAGAATGCTGAAAAAAAGAAAGCTCTATAGGAACTAAAAAATGTGGGTTTTGTAAGACCTGCTATGTAATGAACTGCACCAAGTCATTTACACATCCGGATACAGGAAAAATATTTTATTTTTCTGGGTCTGATAATTGTGATAGTATAAATGTGATTTACATCACTACCTGCACAGTTTGTACAGCTTTTTATGTAGGGAAAACCAATATGAAAATGAAAGGAAGGATTTCCAAACATTTTTCAGACATAAGGACCAGAAAAGAAACTAATGCTTTATTTACACATATAAAAAGCAATGAAGGGCATCATTTTCATTTCATGATAATATCTCAGTTAAAACAAAATGAAAGAGAAGGTGATTTGGTGAATTTGACTGAACGTGAGGAATCCAAATGGATTATGAGACTGCAGGCTGATCATCCACCTGGATTAAATGGAAGTGTACCAATCAAGCCGTTTTTGAAGAATAGAAAAATTATTCAATATACAGCCTAGCTTATTAAATATAATTTTCATATGGTTAACTTGTTAACCACTATCAATCATATGATTTTTATATATTGTGTACTATCGTCTGTTTGAAGGTTCTGATTATGACCCACATTGCCTTATTAATTGTCCTAGTGATGACTTGTATTATATTCATATATATTTATATTTTAATTTTTATTTCTAGTCACTGTTGTTTATAATAGAAATTCAAGATGGTCATCATATCTTTTTATGGTGCTGTTCAGATTTTATAGCTCCTAGGGTTCATTGTTTATGACATCTTTAACGATAGTGTTTGCTTATACTATTAATGTATTTTTTCTGCTCCTTTGTTTAATAATTTTTATGTAGGTAGTATATATTACATAATTTACAGATATATTATATTTTATATATTTTATTAGCACTTTGTTATTAAGGACTTTGCATACATATTTTAAATGCTAAAATGTTTTAATTATTTATATTTTAGTAAGATATGTTTTGTTAAATGTTTTTATAGAATCTCGCTTTTTGATGAGTTAACTTGGAATAACTTGGCTTTTATTCTTATGAAAGCATTAGGGAATACTTTTTGATAAATGTTTCCCTATGTTCTGTCTAATGTCTAATGTAGACCAATGATTTTTAAGCAAGCACAGTCTGATTTACATTTCTGCTTTCATTTGCTAGCCCAGACCAATGATGTTTGAGAAATTGAAGTTTTAATTTACATTTTCCATCCTAACTTGCTAGTTAAAGCTAGGTTTTGTCTAATGCTTAAAGTAAACCAATGATTTTCAAGCAAGTAAAGTCTGATTTACATTTCTGCTTTCATTTGCTAGCTGAGACCAATGATGTTTGAGAAAGCAAAGTCTAATTTACATTTTTCATCTTAACTTGCTAGTCAAAGCTAATTAGAATAACAAAACACATTGGATGATGAAGCGCTTGTATAAGCACTTGTATTGGCTAGAGCAAAGCAGCTTGTTTACATGTTTTTTGTCATTGGCTGTTATATGCTTTATATTAGATTGAGATGTGGCTTTTGACTGTGGATCTGAAGAAGGCTTTGATATCTGAAAGCGCTAATCCGTTGTTTATTGTTTTTTGTCTTGTTGAGATACAGCTCTGAATAAATCGTTGAGATACGTTTTATGGAGTGGTGCATCTCTCATCTTTTAGTTATTGTTATGATTTTGCTGAACAAGCTTAAACGGAACATTCTTCTGCCTTTTTGTTCAGGTATTTTTCAATGTCTTGGAAAGATGGCTGGGTTGTTTGTAGGACTTTTGGTAGGGATGGAGATGAACATATGAGAGAGGAGTCATCTGTGTATTGAATGATTGTTGCATGCTGGTTGGCTGTGCTGAGCCTGTTGCTGAAAATGGTGAAGAGCAATGGACCGAGAATTGAGACTTGGGGTACTTCTATGTAGACCCGTAATAGGGTGGTGAGTTCATTTTGCCACTTAACTGCCTGTTAGTGGTCCGTTAAATAGCTCAGAAACCAGAAGAGGGCTTGCTGAGTTAGGTTTAATGAATCTAGCTCATTTAGTAGCTTTTTATGGGATACTGTGTCAAAGGCCTTAGGCATATCAAGAAAAATAGATGAGACAAGCTAGTTGTCATTTCTGGTTGATTGAGTTTGTAAAGCTAACAAGGGTAGTGGTTGTATTGTGTTTAGGTCTGAAGCCATGTTGAGATGCAGATAGGAGATTATTGCTTAGTAGATAGTTGAGGAGTTGTCTGTGTTTGCATTTTTCAATAATCTTGGCTATGGGAGGGAGGATAGGAATTGGCCTGTAGTTTGAGAACTCAGTAGAGGAGCCACCTTTGTGAAGAGGGGTGATATAAGAGACTTTCTAGAGTTTGGAGATGTACTGCTTAGCAATGGAACAGTTTATTAGGAGAGATATAGGGTAGGAGATGGCATCTGCTGCTAACTTTAGAAATTCATTGGGGAATTGGTCAGCTGTGAAAGAAGAGGTCTTAAGTTTGGAAAGACTGTTTTTGATTGCATTAGTTTGAATTGGTTTGATTGAATATTAAGTGAGGGTTCTAATTCATTAGGAATATATGGGGGAGACCTTCCAGTTGTTTTTTACTATGGGGAGTATAGAGTTGATAAAGATTAAATGAAATTGTGAGGTAATGCTATGTGTGGAATGTATTGTGGTTGGAGCTTGGAGTTGTGATCTGTCCAGACTTTAGTAGTTGTTTGATGACTTCCCAAAATTTCTGGGGATTGTTTTTGTGTTTTTGTTGCATTGTTGTATAGTATAGCTTTTTGTCATGCCTGATTTGTTTTTGGCAAGGTTGAGTAATTGACTGTAGGTAAGAAGGGAGTCTTGATTTTTGGTCTTGTGGTATAGGGACCAGGCTCTTTCTCTCTGTTTGAGTAGCTGCTTGGTGTCATTGGTAAGCTGTGGTATGTGGTTGGAGTTTGAATGGGTCTTTCTAAGGGAAGCTAGGTTGTTTAGGATATTAAGGAATTTGTCATTTAAATATTGAACAGCTAAGTCAAAGTGCAGATATTTAAAGGGGACCAGTCATTGTTGCAGGAGGGATTTGAAGACTTCAGGGGAGAAATGTCTTTTGTTGTTGACAAGTTTGTAAATGATATTTTTAGTAGGGCAAATTCAGTGCCTAAGAAGGTAAGTAGGAAGGTGATCACTTAGACTATCAGGGACACAGTCAGATTAGTGACAGAGAAAGGGTTTGTTTGTAAGTGTCAAGTCTGGGATTGATTCTTTTTTGCTATGTTTGTCAAATCTGGTAGGGCATTGTATAATTTATAGAAACCATGGAGGTTAATAAAATAGGAGGGATTTTCTGAGGAGAAGGTGTACCAGTCCATGTTGAAATCTCCCATTATTGACTAAAAGTTGAGGCACAGCAACAAAGAAGGTTTTCAATAATATCTGTGTTGTTACCTGGGGGTATGTAAATAGCTATTATAATGATGTGTTTGTTGGAGTTTAGTTGAAGGTGGATGATTAGAATTTCAGAATTCAAGAGGTCGGGGTGGGGGTTGATTTGAAGTCTTTCTAGTTTGATAATATTTTTATATATTACAGCTATGCCACCATCTTGTTTAAGAGTCTTGTCATGTCTATGGATGTTATAACTATAGGATAGAATTTCACCATCCGGTATGTGGGATTTTAGACACATTTCTGTTAGAACTGCTACTTCAGGAGAATATTTGGTGATAGTTGCATGAAATTCATGAGTTTTATTTAGGATGCTTCTTAGGTTCGTGTTTAATATTAAGAGATCAGAGCTACTTTGTGGGAGATTAGTGATGTTTGTGGAGTAAGGATTGTTTGGAGTGAGAGGGGTTTTATTAAGGGGTTGAGATCCTGGATTGAGACATATATCGCCTCTTAGTTTGATCAGGGTAGAACTGAATAGAAATAAGTATGTGAGTTTGATAACTAGTATAACATATAGGTTCATAGGTTCATACTAGGCTATCTGCCCTAGGGCATTTATAAGCCTAGCCAGAGTGTGTGTGGCTTTTGCCACCCCTTGGGATGAGAATACTATGCCCATTTAGGGTTTAGTTTACTGTGCCTCTGTCTAGTAGTGATGCAGAGATGACCCCCGGGGTAAACCTACGATCTCCCATCCACTCATCAAGATTTCTCTTGAAGAGAGTTAATGAGGGGCTCTGCCTAACATGGACTGGGATTCTGTTCCAGAGTGTAGGGAGCCTCTGGGTTATGAATCTGTCCATCCAGCACGTCCTATTTATTTCTGTGTTGAGGTTCAAATCTCTTGCTCTCGTGGCTCTGATGGATTTGGATTTTCTGAGGTGGAGCATGTCCATTAATTCTGGATTGGACATGGCCTTGTACGTCAGGCATAGATCACCTCTGAGTAGGCGGTATGCGACTGAATAAAGCTAGAGTTTCTTCAGCCGGGCAGCATATGACATATGTTTGAGACCCTTTATCCTCTTGGTGAGGAACTTTTGGGGTCTTTCTAACTGCTGCAGGTGTCGGGTAAGATGCATCCCAAATGGGGCATTGTACTCAATCATGGGCCTGATAAGAGAAGAGTACAGGGGCACAATGACCTCTCTTGATCTAGATGTGAATCCCTTCATGATAAGGTGGGCAATATAGAAGGTCTTCCTAACCACCTTGGCAATGTGAGTGTCAAATGAGAGGTTACTGTTGACTTGGGTCCCTAGGTCCCTGATTACCTCTTCCGTACTTAATGGATATTTGTGCTATACATGTGGGGTTAACTGTGAGTGTGTATATTTAAATGTGAAGAGTTCTGCATTGGACCTGTTGTAAAGGTATGGAGACATGATGATGTTTAAAGAATTATGGGGTGTGTTGTTGAGTGGGTTAGTGGGGAAGTAGATAGTTACAACTTGTTGCATTTCATAAGTAGAAATGTAAGAGATAATTAGCAGAATAAATAGTACAAAGTGTTGGAGCAACATTGTCTTTGTATTTAATTTGGAGGTAAGTGTTGTGTTGGTGAATGGTATAGGGAGTAGCTAATGAAAGTGTAATTGTTATAGGGATGGGTTGTATTGAGGTTAAGAAAAGCAATCTGTGTTATAGAATATGGCTAATTGGCAATGATGTGTAAGACTGATGTGACTGAATGAGTAGTTAAGGGGGTGTGTTTTGTGGATAAGTTTAAAATTAGGGATAGTGAGGGTGTGGGATTTGGGGGTGGAGTAGGGGAGTGGAGTGAGCCCGAGTGGAATGAGGGTGAACAGAATGGGTAGAGCCAGTCTGAGGACGTATACGTTTATAAAAGAAGAGTGGTAGATAGTCCTAGTATTTTCTATGGAATATAGAATAGAGAGAGGGGTGTTAAAGGCTAGAGTACATTGATGTAGTGAGAAAAATGAGGGTTTACTTGGGAAAAGAAAAGGATACAATGTGGAATAGATAACTACTATTAGGGAGGGTCGAAATTATAAATTAATTTAGTGCAAAGAAGTACAGCAGGGGAAAATAGTTGGGAATGGGACTAGAAATTAAAAAGAGGCAAGGAAGAGGAAAACAAGAAACAGAAGTGTATCTATAGAAGTAGTAAAGTGATTTGAGAAGGGCTTTGTAAAAAGAGTCACAAGGGAAATGTATATGTAGGAAGTATAATATTGAAGTAATAGGGGGTGGGTAGGAATGGGGGGTAGGGTGGGGAAGCAAAGCAAAGCCAAGCAGGCTACCTACCCTCAAGTCAATTTATAGGTCAAGTTGTAATTGAGTGCAATTACTCTATAGCTAAACAAAGCAATTAACAGCGAGATGCAAGTAAGACAGATTTACTGTCATTTCCTGAGACTAAATACCTGGCATATGCAGTATTGTCTACTGGTCAAGCAAAAGGAGACAGTGGCCAACGTAGTAAGGGGTCCTACTATTTCACAAAGCAGGCATGTATTTAACTGATTAAAGTTAATACACAGAAAGGTTCTTCATGATAACTCTGCTTACATGAAACACTGACAAAGTCTCAGTAAACTTGTATGTTGATCTAATGACCACAGGCTCTGAAATGAAAGGAAGAAAAAAATAAACTCGACTAAGCTGTAAAATTATACTGAGGCAAGAGAGTTACTACTTACAAAAAAGATATGGCGGAAGGACTACAGTAAGTCATAGCAAGAGAATACAGAGGAAATATGAGAGTATTATGATGGTAAAAAAAGTATATGCATGTAAGCTCAAAGTAGTTGTAGCAGAAAGTATACTGAGAGAACCACAGTAATGTTGTGTGAATATACAGCTGTATTAAACAAATCATCAGAACATGGCACTACACAGATAGGCACAATATAACACCATCACTTAGAATAATGCATGGGATTTACCAGTACCTCAAAACAGTATTGCAGTTATCCAAAAATATTATATATGGTTTACTATCAAAATGTCAAAGGGAAAATTAAATTCCGTTCAAAACACTGGGGAAAAAAATGAAAGTAAAAATCTATAACACAGCACAATGTCGAGTCAGCTGAGCGAATTCAGCAGATTTGACACTGTCACCAAACAGATCATGTGATATCTGTACAGGAGTTCAGGTAAGTGCAACTCCTATACCTCACATCATGTTTTTGCAGGGAGGCAAGCCCCCCAGCACCCCCACACCCCTGCTAACTATATATTCCAACTCCGAGATCGCACTACAGTAAGGAAAGGGATGAATTTCCCAAACTGCACTGTACCACAATCTCTGTACAGTACTTTGAGTTCATATCAGCGAATGCACAGTGCATTCACTGATATGAACTTTCAAACATGGAGATGTTCAGCAAGATGGAAATTCGAACATCCATGTTTCGAGTTTTCCATCTGTGGAGCATCTCCATTCACAATTTTGATAGTAAACCTATATATATATATATATATATATATATATATATATATATATATATATATATATATATATATATATATATATACACACACACACACACACACATACACACACACACACACACACACACGCACACATATAAAGCTTATCCAAGCTGAGTGAAATTATTAAAAATATAATACACTACCAAAATATTTACATTGTTTTAAACAGTCTTAGAACAAATAGAAATGTAATAACATATGACAGGTCTAGTTGAAAAGACCAAAATCCTACATTACCGAGTACGACAAGACCAAGACGGCATTGCTGAAATGTCACATGAACGAACACTCGGAACACCGTTAATAAACTCTGGGAAAGTCACCACTTGTCCATCACCACAAGAAACACAAACCATCCCCCACACCCCGTTTAACTAAATATGCCAACTCTGAGATTGCACTATAGTGGGGAATGGGCAAAGTTCAATAAATAAAAGAGATATCCAGCAGAAGGTTTCAGTAAAAGGCATACACTTTATTAAAATAATAAACAACTCAGACTAAAATAGTATAAAATAACAAGGTAAGCGCTTTCATGCTTTTGTATGAGCACTTCATTGGACCTAATTAAAAATCACATTCTTCCTATTTATATAGTGCAGACCAATCAGCTTCTACACATCTTAATTTCATTTGTTTAATTGGCCGGATCTTCAGTACTGGCTTTAAAGGGACAGAGCCATTTAAGCTGAATTCTTTGTTGGCTTGTAACCTAATTATCCATCTTAACTCATTCAACTCAACTTGGTTATCAAATCACCCATTCTTTTATTCTGGACAATCAACTGTAAAACCATGAATTTGAAAACATGACTGCTGTCATTATTCAGAACATGCCTAGCCAACGCATTCAAAGCCCTAACATTAGGAAATCTCAGTCAAATGTTCTTTGATCTTTTCTTTTAGGGGGCATATCATCTTGCCCACATAAAAGCAAGAGCATACTTTGCAAGCAGCAAGATAGATTAAGTTTTTACTAAGGCAGTCCACATGCAAATTTGGAGTAAACGCCTGTCCTATAGTTGGATGGATAAATGTATTCTCATCTGATATATAGCCACAAAATGCACAATTATTGCATGAACAGTTCCAGTAGATATAGTCCTATCAAGTACATCTTCCTTCGTATCTTAACAGAGCATTCTCTTCAAAGATTTCTAGTTCTTAAATGGAAATTTAGGATTCTCTCCTACTATGTGTTTTATTTCATCATCTGTCATCAGTATCGACCAGTTCCGTTTCACAATATTATGTATGGCATTAACGTTACTAGAATATCGACCAGTTCCATTTCACAATATTATGTATGGCATTAACATTACTAGAATAGAAAACTGGAACCAGGGCACTCTGCCGATCATTATTGATACTTCCCTGTCCCTTCATCTCATGCATACTGATCCTGCAGAATAATAGGGTTTTGCCTGTTCTTCTCTAAATATAACAGTCTCATTGATAATAGATATAACCTCTCTCTCTCTATAGCCTCTATCTCTTAGTTGCCGATTAAGGCATAAAACTTCATCCTTAAAGCACCATTGTTCACTAGTAAGCCTAGATAACCTCAAATCTTGTCCCTTCAAAATGTTCCTGTAAACATAACGGGGATACATACTATTTCTATGTAGAAGATTATTTCTTCTACAAGTTTACTCTTGTTGAAATCCTGTTATTGCAAAGTTCACCCTGGTGGCCATGTGTTTTTTTTCTCACAGTAAAATTCCAGTGTTCCGAGTGTTCGTTCATGTGAGATTTCAGCAATGTCATCTCGGTGTTGTCAGATTCGGTAATGTGGGATTTTGGTTTTCTCAGGTAGACCCCATATGACACATACCTGTTCTATGAAGGAAGTGACTGAGTGAAGAAGAGACAGCACTGAACGGATATTTAGTAGCAATACATTCTACTATAGCGACATCCAACCCTCAGGACAATTTATTGGTAAAGTTATAAATGCGTGCAATTATTCTATAGTCAGAAGAAAGCAATTAATGAGATGCAAGTAAATCACGTTTACTGTAATTTCCTGAGACTAAATATGTGGCATATGCAGTATAGTCTACCAGTTAAGCAAAAGGAAACAGTGCCCAACTTAGTAAGGGGTCCTACTATTTCACAAAGCAGGCATGTATTTAACTGATTAAAGTTAATACTCAGCAAGGTTATTCGTGATAAATAGGCTTACATGAAACAGTGACAAAAGTCTCAGTAAACTTGTAGCTGTAGGGCTTTGTGTCAGAGCTCCTGCAATATTGGGGTCAGATGTAGTGACTGCAGGCTATGAAACACTGACAAAAGTCTTAAGTAAACTTGTATGTAGATGTAGTGACCGCAGGTTATGAAACACTGACAAAGCCACAGTAAACTTGTATGTAGATGTAGTGTCCGCAGGTTATGAAACACTGACAAAGTCACAGTAAACTTGTATGTAGATGTAGTGACCGCAGGTTATGAAACACTGACAAAGTCACAGTAAACTTGTATGTTGATGTAGTGACCACAGGTTATGAAACACTGACAAAGTCACAGTAAACTTGTATGTTGATGTAGTGACCGCAGGTTATGAAACACTGACAAAGTCACAGTAAACTTGTATGTTGATGTAGTGATCACAGGCTGTGAAATGAAAGGAAAAAAAAAACTTTACTATGCTGTAAAATTATATTGAGGCAATAGAGTTAGTACTTACTGTAGTCCTTCCACCATCTCTTTTTTGTAAGTCATAGCAGGAGAATACAGGGGAAATATGAGAGTATTGTGATGGTAAAAAAAGTGTATGCATGTAAGCTCAAAGTAGTTGTAGCAGAAGGTATACTGAGAGAACCACAGTAATGCCATGTGAATATACAGCTGTATTAAACAAATCATCAGAACATGGCACTACACAGATAGGCACAATATAACACCATCACTTAGAATAATGCATGGGATTAACCAGAATGTCAAAACAGTATTGCATTTATCTATAAATACACACACACACACACACACACACACACACACACACACACACACACACACACACACACACACACACACACATAAAGGTTATAAGATCTGAGTGAAATTATTACAAATATAGCAAACTAATAAAATCTTTATACTGTTTTAGTCAGTCTTAGAACAAATAAAAATGTAATAACATCTGACCCCTACCTCCTTTTCTATGAAGGAATACAGTGACTGGGTGTAAGAAGAGACAACACTGAAGGGATATTTAGCAATGCATTCTACTATAGAAATATCCCACCCTCAGGTCAATTTATAGGTCAAGTTATAATTGAGTGCAATCTCTCTATAGCCAGAGCAAAGCAATTAACAAAGAGATGCAAGTAAAACCGGTTTTCTGTAATTTCCTGAGACTAAATACCTGGCATATGCAGTATTGTCTACTGGTCAAGCAAAAGGAGACAGTGGCCAACTTAGTAAGGGGTCCTACTATTTCACAGAACAGGCATGTATTTAACTGATTAAAGTTAATATGCAGCAAGGTTCATGATAAATATGCTTACGTGAAACAATGACAAAGTCTCAGTAAACCTGTATGTAAATGTGACCGCAGGTTATGAAACATTAGCAAAGTCTCAGTAAACTTACAATAGAGATTGGAGTATGTAGGTTGCTGGTATTGATTTTCTTGTGGATACTGTAAGATACTAATTTGCTCTATGAAGGGAGCCTAGTTTTTTGTGTGTATTTTTGATAGACGTCTAAAAATTATTCAAATGATGTTTTCGCAGACATGCCCGTAGTGTGCTAAGTGTTTGAGCTTATTATACTCCCAAGGAGTCAGGCTGTGTCTTGAGTATGAGAGCTATTGACTTATCAACAGCCATCCTGCTGTTAACATTAGCTTGCTGTGGTATGGCACAGGATGGGTTTAGTTCTGGTGCTGACCCTGTGAAGAAATATGTGAATATGCGGTTACTGTGTGATCTGTGAGAGGTGGAATTATTTGTATGTGTAGTCAGGATGAAAATAATTACCATGCATTGTCTGTAGATTTTCTGTAGATTTATTGTCGCATCTGACATTAATGGCATACCTGATGATGAAAAATGTAAGGTTGGTATGTGCACAAGTGTCATGCCAAATAAATTATAAGATAATCTAGTAAAATGAGTTGCATGATGATATGTGCACAGGTGTCATGCCAAGCACATAATAACGTAATGTAGTAAAATGAGCTACATGATGATATGTGCACAGGTGTCATGCCAAATACATTATAATATAATGTAGTAAAATGAGCTAGTCCAAAAAATAGAATGGTGGTACAACACGACAATCGAAGCCGACTGGATAAAAAAGCTTTTATTGTAGTAACATCCAAATAACATCCAAGTAAGCGCTTTCGCATTATTACTAACGCTTCATCAGACTTTACATTCTACATTCAGAAATTCATTTAAATACTCTTGCTCTATTTAAAACAACCAATGAAAAGCATGTTGCAAATTTAAAGAAACATTTCATTTTAACCTCGTATTCAAAAACTATCAAGCAGGACGGACTGCAGGGCGGGCATCGAAAAAAAAAAAAATATGTCCACTTTTAAAAAAAAAGGTATTATTTTGTAACACAACTTTTTAGCAATTTAATTTCTAAGCTTATAAGATGATCATTTGATTTTGGTCCTTTTTTGGGACTGCATTACCCTGTTTATTGGCTTGTCCAGGTTTTGTGCTAAGGTTGACAGCTATGGCCATAGAACTGACTGAACTGAATATGTTTGAGGCTGTATTCCCTCATTACTGGGTTTGTGTCCAGTTTTTGTGCTAAGAGGTTGACAGCTATGGTGAGAACTGAATTCATTAAATGATAGCCATTTGTATGGTGGTAACACAGCATTTATTCTAGCAACTTTCAAGATTGTACAAGCAATGTTTAATGTATCCCTGGTTTCTGCAAAGTTGAGATGCAGTTGAGTATTGAGTAGATTTACATAGAGCTGAGAGCTGCAGGGAAGAGAAGTTTAGTGTTGATTATGCTAAGTCAGCTTGCATTGCTAGATACTAACTGTGCTATGAGCCTGTTATCTCTATTCTATATAATTATTGAAATATTTATAGCTTTTTTTTAATGTAATTTAGGCAATTTATTCCTCAGGGGCATCAGACACTTTATTTTCGATGAAACCATGAAATATAAAGTGTTTGTTTAGCAACAACCTCTTCATTACTGATTTATTTAACATGGAATTATTTAGATTTTTTTGTGCATATTTACTGAATTTGGTGAAACTGTAGTGTGCATATTTACTGATAATAGTGGACTGTAGAAGTTTGCTTGAGTTTATTTTATGAATGAATGTCTGAAACTGGGCAGTTTTGTCATTGTTGCATGCTTTTTGTTTTCATTGTTTACTAGAAAATGTTCAAAGCAATAGGAAGGTGTAATCAGAGCACATGTATTTTTTTATGTAAGAGAGGCCTATGATTTGAAAACAGCCCAGAATTAATCTTTATCTGCCATGGGTAAAATGTATTTTCTTTGAAGTTCAAATCATCATGATAAAAAATCAGTATGCACATTAGTGTTTTATGGTAAATGGAGTGAAATAGCCAAGTAATGGCTGGGATGAACTATACCTGAACTGTCCAGATTTTCAAAGAATGAATAGATTTTTTTTTTATTTTTTTTTTTCTGTTCAAAATTTATATTGTTTTTTCTGGCAAATCATTTAGGAATTAAGTCACTAAATAATGACACACTGAGTTTTTCAGACTCATAACCTTCATAAAAATGCATGAAACCTCTCAACTGTCCCTGATTACTCAAAAATGTTGCTCTTTTTTCCTCATCGATCCTCGCCATAATATAGCAATTTTGAAAACAAACATGGAGGGTTTATAAGAAAATAACAATCAGATTACTTTTTATTTTCAGAAATGCATATGAATTATTTTATTTTGTCAGCTGCCTACATCCACATTTTTGGTCATTTTTCATAAAATTGTGTTTTTTGGCAAATTAGTGACATGCAAGGAGTACTTATGCAGTGTAAAATGAGCAGAGAATCCCCCATCCAAGGACAACACAAGTACTGTGAGTGGCTTTTCATCTCTTTTTTTTTTTACAGAATGGGTCTGTTTTTGTCATATTTTTGTACTGTTGATTAAGTGGGGAGAGAGATTTTCTTTTTTCAGCATTACTTTACTTTAATAAAGCTGAATATAAATTATAATTAGAACTGCAGTGCAAAGTGCAAAGGTTTGAGTTGAATGCTTTGTTTTTTTTATACTTGATTTTTTGACTGACATTCCATTAACGTGATTTTTTTTTTCTTCTTGTTTTTTGATTGCATCATTCATATATTATAAAAAAAAGTAAATTTTTTTTTCATGCTCACAACCTTTTTTTTTTCCATCTAGATAGATATTAAGCTGTCAGCCAATGCATTGAAATATTTTTTTTCTTCTACATTCATTTTGTCTTGATTGGACTCTCCTATCAAGATGTGAGAAACATGAATTATATACAAAAACATTTGCACATGCAAAATATACATTACAAAAAAAAATATATATATATATATATATATATATATATATATATATATATATATATATATATATGTATATGTGCCTCTTTACTCATCCCTCATCAGGCCCATAATTGAGTACAATGCCCCTTTTGGGATGTACCTTACCAGACACCTGCAGCAACTGGAAAGACCCCAAAAGTACCTCACCAAGAGGATCAAAGGGCTGAAACAGATGCCATATGCTGCCCAGTTAAAGAAACTCCAGCTCTACTCAGTGGCATACCGCCTGCTCAGAGGCGATCTGTGCCTGACATATAAAGCCATGCCCAACCTGGAATTAATGGACATGCTGCACCTCAGAAAATCCAAATCCCATCGAGCTACGCCGAGACTTGAACCTCAGCACTGAAATAAATAGGGCATGCTGGAGGGACAGATTCATAACCCAGAGGCTCCCTTTACTCTGGAATAAAATCCCAGTCCAGGTTAGGCAGAGTCCCTCATTGACTCTCTTCAAGAGGAATCTTGATGAGTGGATGGGAGATCATAGGTTTACCCCAGTTATCACTTCTGTGTCACTGTTAGACAGAGGCACAGTATACTAACCTCTAAAAAGGGCATAGCAAAATTAATTTAAAATGGGTGGCGAAAGCCAAACACACTCTGGCTAGGCTTTTAAATGCCCTAGGGCAGATAGCCTAGTATGAACCTAAGAACCTATGAACCTATATATATATATATATATATATATATATATATATATATATATATATATATATATGTATGTACATTCACATGCATACATGTGTATCTATAATAAAAAATGTATAAAAAAAAAATATATATATATATATATATATATATATATATATACATATATATAATACACAACTATGCATAAAAAAATTCACATATAAAAAGTTCATTTATAAAAAATTCATATTTAAACAGAAAGTTTATAGAACTAAATTAATGTTTCAAGGAGTGGCCCTTTAAGAAAGGTTTCAAAGAGACCTTCTCATTCAGACCATGTCCCTTATCAGCTGGCAGTTTAATTATTCATTTTCCTTCTTGTTTCTCTGTGAAATTCCTGACATCACCTAGCCTGATAGTCGAATATATAAGTTGCAGTACAAGAAACTTAAAAGTATGTGTACTGTCCTTATTTAATACATGTTTAGCTAGTGCGTTGGTGTCATCTTCCCTATTAATGGCATATATATGTTCTCTGACCCTCTCTCTGAGGGTCCTATTTGTTTTCCCCACATAAAAACACTTACACTTCTGACACATAGCTAAGTACACTAAATTTCTTGATTTACAATCTGTATAATGGTGAAAAATATATCTATTCCCTGTGTCTGGATGTATGGAACTGTTTTCATTCAACATATAAGGGCATTGATTACAAGTATGACATGATAGTGTTCCTTTTCTCATGGAACGTGAAATATCCTTTTTCCTACCTTCATAGCATAAAAGTCTTTTTAGTGATTTAATATTTTTGTAGCTCATCTGGGGTACTTCACCAACTATTTCCTTAATCTTCTCATCTAAACATAACACATTCCAGTGCTTCTTGATAATATCTGTTATCTTTTTGTTATTATTAGTATATGGAACCACCACTCTAGTGTTACATGTTGATGTTCTGTTTACATATACATCTGATCTATCTTTGCTAATATATGGTTTCCCAGTGGTTCCTCTGATTGATTAATTTATTGCTGGTAAAACCTTACTATGGTATCCCCTATTAATAAATTCCTTCTTAACTACATCCCGAGCTGTCTCAAAAGTTCGATCTTCACTAGTTAACCGAGATGTTCTCAAGATCTGACTCTTGACTATATTTTTATGTATGTGTGGGGGGTTCATACTATCCCTATGTAGAAGAGCATTTCTCCTGCATGGTTTCCTGTATAGCTCTGATGTTATTCCACCATTACATTTCTCAAGCCATGCATCCAAGAATTCAATTTCATGAGTTGAATATTTTTCAGTGAAGCATAAAAATGATGTAGTTCCATTAATATACTGTACAAATTCCTGAAGCGTATCTAGGGGTCCTTTCCATAAAAGAAAAATATGATCCACGAAGCGTTTATAAAATGTTATATGTTCAGAAAAGTGCAAATGTTCAAGGACATAGGTGGTCTCCCAAAATGCCAAAACTAAATGTGCATACAAATTGGCACATGGAGTCCCCATAGCTACCCCTGTGACTTGTAAATAATACTTTTCATCATAACTAAGCACATTATTAGATAAAATTAAATCCATCAACATTGCACATCTAACTATCTGTTCCCTATTCATCCCCTTCTGTATCAAAAACAGTCTCAGATACTCTACCCCTACATCATTGGGGATACTCATAAATATATTAACTTTTTATATGTGAAATTCTTTATGCATAGTTGTGTATATATATATATATATATATATATATATATATATATATATATATATATATATATATATATGTATATTTATACATTTTTTTATTATAGATACACATTTATGCATGATGTTTATGAAGCTGGAAATTGATGGTGTAATGATGAATGTTGTTAGTGCATATGCTCCACAAGTTGGGTGTGCGATGGATGAGAAAGAAACATTTTGGAGTGAGTTGGATGAAGTGGTGATGACTGTACCCAAGGGTGAGAGACTGGTGATTGGAGCAGATTTCAATGGGCATGTTGGTGAAGGGAACAGAGGGGATGAGGAAGTGATGCGTAGGTATGGTGTTAAGCAAAGGAATGCAGAAGGTCAGATGGTAGTGGATTTTGTGATAAGGATGGGCTTGGCTCTGATGAATACGTATTTTAACAAGAGGGAGGAGCATAGGGTGACATACAAGAGTGGAGGAAGATGCACACAGGTGGATTATATCTTATGTAGAAGGGCCAGTCTGAAGGAGATTGGAGACTGTAAAGTGGTGGCAGGAGAAAGTGTTTTTAGGCAACATAGGATGGTGGTTTGTAGGATGACATTGGTGATCAAGAAGAGGAGGATGAGTGTGAGGGCAGCACAAAGGGTCAACTGGTGGAAATTGAAAGAGGGTAATTGTGAGGTTATGTTCAGGGAAGAGTTAAGACAGGCACTGGGAGGCAGTGAAGAATTACCGAATAGCTGGGTAACTACAGCAGAGCTAGTAAGAGAGATGGCTAGAAAGTTGCTTGGTGTGACATCTGGAAAGAGGAAGGAGGACAACGAGACCTGGTGGTGGAATGAAGAAGTACAGGAGAGTAAAGAGAGAAAGAGGTTGGTGAAGAAGAAGTGGGATTGTCAGAGAGATGAAAAAAGTAGACAGGAGTATAAGGAGATGAGGTACATGGCAAAGAGAGAGGTGGTGAAGGCTAAGTATAAGGCATATGAAGAGTTGTATGAAAGGTTGGACACTAAGGAGGGAGAAAAAGATCTGTACAGATTGGCTAGACAGAGGGACCGAGCTAGTAAAGATGTGCAGCAGGTAAGGGTGATAAAGGATAATGAGGGAAACGTACTCACAAGTGAGGAGAGTGTGTTGAGGAGATGGAAAGAGTACTTTGAGGGGTTGATGAATGAAGAGAATGAGAGGGAGAGAAGGTTGGATGATGTAGGGATAGTGAATCATGAAGTACAATGGATTAGCAAGGAGGAAGTAAGGATAGCTATGAAGAGGATGAAGAACGGAAAGGCTGTTGGTCCAGATGACATACCTGTGGAAGCATGGAGGTGTTTAGGTGAAATGGCAGTGGAGTTTTTAACTAGATTGTTTTATGAAATCTTGGAAAGTGAGAGGATGCCTGAGGAATGGAGAAAAAGTGTTTTGGTACCAATTTTTAAGAATAAGGGTGATGTGCAGAGCTGTAGCAACTACAGAGGGATTAAACTGATCAGTCACAACATGAAGTTATGGGAAAGAGTAGTGGAAGCTAGGTTAAGAAGGGAGGTGATGATTAGTGATCAGCAGTATGGTTCCATGCCACGAAAGAGCACTACAGATGCGATGTTTGCCCTGAGAGTGTTGATGGAGAAGTACAGAGAAGGTCAGAAGGAGTTGCATTGTGTCTTTGTGGATTTAGAGAAATCATATGACAGGGTGCCTAGAGAGGAGTTGTGGTATTGTATGAGGAAGTCAGGAGTGTCAGAGAAGTATGTAAGAGTGGTACAGGATATGTATGAGGGTAGTGTGACAGTGGTGAGGTCTGTGGTGGGAGTGACGGATGCGTTTAAGGTGGGGGTGGGATTACATCAAGGATCAGCTCTGAGCCCTTTCTTATTTGCAATGGTGATGGACAGGTTGACAGATGAGATCAGACAGAGTCCCCGTGGACTATGATGTTTGCAGATGACATTGTGATCTGTAGTGAGAGTAGCGAACAGGTGGAGGAGACCCTGGAGAGGTGGAGATATGCTCTAGAGAGAAGAGGATTAAGATCAGCAGGACTAAGACAGAATATATGTGTGTGAATGAGAGGGAGGATAGAGGAATGGTGAGGATACAGGGAGTAGAAGTGGCGAAGGTGGATGAGTTTAAGTACTTGGGATCAACAGTTCAGAGTAATAGTGAGTGTGGAAGAGAGGTGAAGAAGAGAGTACAGGCAGGATGGAGTGGGTGGAGAAGAGTGTCAGGAGTGATTTGTGATAGACGAGTACCAGTAAGAGTGAAAGGGAAGGTCTGCAAGAGGGTAGTGAGACTAGCTATGTTATATGGGTTGGAGACAGTGGCATTGACAAAAAGGCAGGAGTCAGAGCTTGACATGGCAGAGTTGAAGATGTTAAGATTTGCACTGGGTGTGACAAGGATGGACAGGATTAGGAATAAGTATATTAGAGGGTCAGCCCAGATTGGAAGGTTTGGAGGCAAAGTCAGAGAGGCAAAATTATGTTGGTTTGGACATGTGCTGAGGAGGAATGCAGAGTATATTGAGAAAAAGATGCTAAGGCTAAAGCTGCCAAGTAACAGGAAAAGAGGGAGACCTAAGAGAAGGTTTATGGATGTGGTGAGAGAGGACATGCAGGTGATTGGTGTGACAGAGCAAGATGCAGAGGACAGGAAGAAATGGAAACAGTTGATCTGCTGTGGCGACCCCTAATGGGAGCAGCTGAAAGTAGAAGAAGAAGAAAAAGAAGATACACATGTATGCATGTGAATGTATATATATATATATATATATATATATATATATATATATATATATATATATATATACATATATATATATATATATATATATATATATATATATATATATATATATATATATTGTGTTTTTAATGTATTTTTTGCATGTGCAAATGCTTTTGTATATAATTCATGTTTCTCACATCTTGATAGTTTTTGAAATATGAGTTTAAAATGAAATGTTTCTTTATATTTGCATATTTGCAAGAGTCAGATCTTGAGAACATCTCGGTTTACTAGTGAAGATCAAACTTTTGAAACAGCTCGGGATGTAGTTAAGAAGGAATTTATTAATAGGGGATACCATAGTAAGGTTTTACCAGCAATAAATGAATCAATCAGAGGAACCACTGGGAAACCATATATTAGCAAAGATAGATCAGATGTATATGTAAACAGAACATCAACATGTAACACTAGAGTGGTGGTTCCATATACTAATAATAACAAAAAGGTAACAGATATTATCAAGAAGCACTGGAATGTGTTATGTTTAGATGAGAGGATTAAGGAAATGGTGAAGTACCCCAGATGAGCTACAAATACATTAAATCACTAAAAAGACTTTTATGCTATGAAGGTAGGAAAAAGGATATTTCACGTTCCATGAGAAAAGGAACACTATCATGTCGTACTTGTAATCAATGCCCTTATATGTTGAATGACAACAGTTCCATACATCCAGATACAGGGAATAGATATATTTTTCACCATTATACAGATTGTAAATCGAGAAATTTAGTGTACTTAGCTATGTGTCAGAACTGTAAATGTTTTTATGTAGGGAAAACAAATAGGACCCTCAGAGAGAGGGTCAGAGAACATATATATGCCATTAATAGGGAAGATGACACCAACGCACTAGCTAAACATGTATTAAATAATGACAGTACACATACTTTTAAGTTTCTTGTACTGCAACTTATATATTCGACTATCAGGCTAGGTGATGTCAGGAATTTCACAGAGAAACAAGAAGAAAAATGAATAATTAAACTGCCAGCTGATAAGGGACATGGTCTGAATGAGAAGGTCTCTTTGAAACCTTTCTTAAAGGACTGCTCCTTAAAACATTAATTTAGTTCTATAAACTAATTTGTTTGTAAATATGAATTTTTTATAAATTAACTTTTTATATGTGAAATTTTTTATGCATAGTTGTGTGTATATATATATATATATATATATATATATATATATATATATATATATATATATATATATATATATATATTTATACATTTTTTATTATAGATACACATGTATGCATGTGAATGTACATATATATATATATATATATATATATATATATATATATATATATATATATTTTGTTTTTATGTATTTTTTGCCTGTGCAAATGTTTTTGTATATAATTCATGTTTCTCACATCTTGATAGTTTTTGAAATATGAGGTTAAAATGAAATGTTTCCTTAAATTTGCAACATGCTTTTCATTGGTTGTTTTAAATAGAGCAAGGGTATTTAAATGAATTTCTGAATGTAGAATGTAAATTCTGATGAAGCGTTAGTAATAACGCAAAAGCGCTTACTTGGATGTTATTTGGATGTTACTACAATAAAAGCTTTTTTATCCAGCCGGCTTTGATTGTCGTGTTGTACCACCATTCTGTTTTTTGGACTTCAAGTTTTTGTTTGGGAGGTACTTTACCCTTCGTGTTTCTCTTTTTTGTCACAGTAAAATGAGCTACATGAGGATATGTGTACATAGGTCATGCCAAATACATTATAATGTAATGTAGTAAAACGAGCTACACACAAATCTTCCTCACTGCTCATCTGCAGGTCTTTTGGAGGAGGTAAAACCATTCACACTAACTTCATGGGTTCTATGTTGAGCTAAATTTGTCCAAAAATCTCATTTTGGCATCTTGAGAGTTAGATTTATTTTTGCATGCAGTGAGGTTGTCAATGCCACCTCTAATGATTTCAGCAGCATCCTGAACTGCATCCAGATTATTGCTGTATATAGATAGAAGGTACTCTTCATCTGGCATTAAAAGTTGGAGTGTGGAAGGGTCATTTTCAGTGCTACTATGGACAATTGCGCTCTGCCTAGCTTTTGTCCTGCACATCCCACCAGAGGTATATAGGCACTTACTAGACTATTGATATACCAGGATCTAGAGAAGCCTTGCCTTGCATTTCCATGGTAATTTTGTAAGTCTTATATTTTGCACATGAATAACCCAGAGATGGGTCAAACAAGGATATGTTAGGACATGGATATATTTTCCCTATCAGTGATGGACAGGAGTGCTAAAGTGAGAATGTGTAACTGGTCTGACAGAAAAGGGTCTGTTGAAGCTCTGTACATGAGGCAGAGGTCACCTTTCAGTAGCCTGTATGATACTGAGAAGGGGGACAAGGTCTTGAGATGGTCTGTATTATTTTTTTATTTAAGCCCTTGATTTTTTTTAATGCAGAAGTTTTGTGGTTGTTCTAGTTGTGACAAGTGTTTGGACAGGTACATATTGTAAAGGACATTATACGCAGTGGTTGGCCTAATGAGTGCCAATTACAGTGGAACAACTACATCCCTGTTTTTTTTTTTTTTTTTTTAGGTGCAGCAATTTTAGATATATGCTGTGTGATGAAAAAGGACTTCTTTAAAATAGTGGGTATGTGGTGATCAAAGGACAGTTCATTATTGACACAGGATCCCAGATCAATTTTCAGGGGTGTGCTGTCACTGTCATAGTTACAAATGAAGTCATGCTTACTGAAAGATATAATTGTATGCTTTTTATGCATTTAACTTTTGTCTATGGTTTTGACACTACCTATTTGTGTGGGACAGGCTCTAATAGAAGACATTTCCTTGGTCTCCTCTGATGAGTTTATGATAGCACCAGGTTTGCAGTCATCAGCCACAGACCTGTAACATTAGCTTTGACATCCACAAGGTAAATATCAAAGAGGGGTGGCCCAAGTAATGAACTCTCGGGTATACCACTAGTAGCAGGTATTTTGGAGGAGGTAGATCCACCCATGCTAACTTCCTGGGTTCTATTTGTAAGCCAGTTTGCTAGCCACCAAGTTACTTAGGGACTGACATTTAGCTGGGAGATTTCCAAGTGTGGGATGGTGTCAAATACCTTTGTGGTCTAAATATGTAGTGTCCACTGTTTTATTCTCATCCACTGCTTCTGTAACTTTTGAAGAAGTCAGACTGTTTAAGTAGGTAGGACCTGCCCTTAACGAATCCAAACGGGGCTGGGTCAAGAGTCTGTAGGTTATCTATATCCATATTTACTAATTTCATAATGACCCTTTCTGTATCCCTACAGATGAGACTGGCAGGCTTATGCACAGATAATTACCTGTGACCATTGAAGCCTTACCTTTGAGCAAGGGAATGACTGTTGCAGTGCTCCATTTATCTGGCATGAAGCCTGTTCTGAGTCTGATTTTGAATAGCTTCTCTAGTGGGATTAGATAAGCCATGTTTCAAACTGACAAACAGGCAGCCTTGAAATGTTATCTGACCCCACAGATTGGGATATTTGAGTTGGGGTGTATGTATAGGTATGTGACATGAGAATATTGCAGGGGAGATGGTGTGAAGTTTGAGGTCATTTGTCCTCTAGTAGATTGGTTATGTCCTCTGGGTCTGAGTATGTGATATCGTTTACTTTTAGTACAGTGCTGGTTATTGTTTCTGAGACTTTCACCATAATTAAAAAAGGATTTGTGGTTATGCTTCACCTGGGTGGCCATTTTACCTCATATCTGGCTTTGGTTGATTTGATCAGGGTCCAGGGATTCTTGTTTAGTTTAGCAAGAGTGTTTTTGGCATCTTGAGAGTTAGATTTATTTTTCATGCAAGGGGATTTTTTCTTTTATTATGGAGCCTGTTTATATTTGACTTCTACCACAGGAGTTTATTTGTGAATTTGGAGTTGTAGTTACTTTTGACAGGGATCAGTACACATACATAAAACTTGACAATGAGGGATTCCTAGGAAGCAGTAGGTGGTCATCAAGCTGTAAATGCTTTTGAATTTAGCCAGGTCATCAAAGAGATTTAGTAGATTGGCTTTTGCTCAGTCTCTTAGTACCAAGGTATTGGAAGATGCTTCCGGCTTCAGTCTTATGTGGAATCTGATTGACTTGTGGTTGATTTGAAGAGGGAAGAACTTACAACTGAGCATAGCTAGGGTGGGGCGAGAGGGTAACTGCTTCACCTGGGTGGCTATTTTACCTCATATCTGTAGGTATAGGTATATGACATGAAAATATTGTAGGGTAAAGGATGGGGGGGGGCACGGTGGTGCAGTGGTTAGCATTGCCGCCTCACAGCAAGAGGTTCTCCGGTTCGATCCTCGACTGGGGTGCCCTCTGTGTGGAGTCTGCATGTCCTCCCTGTGGTTGCGTGGGTTTCCTCCAGGTACTCCGGTTTCCTCACACATCCCACAGACATGCTGTAGGTGGACTGGACACTCTAAATTGGCCCTAGGTGTGAGTGTGTGTGTGTGTGTGTGTGTGTGTGTGTGTGTGTGTGTGTGTGTGTGTGTGTGTGTGTGTGTGTGTGTGTGCACGCGTGCCTTCTGTGGAAGGTTGGGCACAGGCTGGCAACTTGACACAGTAAAACTTCACTGCCAATCATGAGTGGACAGGTGATCCACTGTGGTGACCCCTAACCGGGAAAAGCCGAAAGAAAAAAAAGAAGAGGGCCGAGAGGGGCAACCAACCCGGGTACAAAGTATTAGTTGGGGGGGGGGGTGCAATCAGCCAATCCCAATCTCTATTGCAATACAGGCTTTTAAAAGCCAGTATTGCATTTGTGGTCAAACCTGAGCACTGTAGCATTCTGTATGTGGTTTAAACTGTAGCAACTGTTTGCTACAGTTTTAAGGTATAATCTCCCTTTTGTTTTGTTAACTAAAACCTGAATGCTGTAGTGCTCAGTGCAGGCAGGGTATACATTTGCAGGAAGTTTAGAAGATTTTTTTTTTTTAACTAAAACATGAGCACCATAGTTTTCCATGCAGTAGGGTATAAACTATATAAACTGTAGCAACTGTTTGCTACATTTATGGCAAGCAGTTTGCTACAGTTTAAAAGAAGAAATTAATTTTATGCTGAAGTAGATTTAGGGGCAGGGCACAGAAACAGGACCCGAATGCCTGGGAACGAGGGAGAGGGGCATGTTGTGCATCTGGCCACCTGGTTGGTTTGCCAGTAGAAGGAATGAGGAATATCTGCTTTTTTTCTCTCTTCAGTGGAAGAGCTAGATGTGTGGGGGCAAGTGGATCTGTAATAAGCCTATTGCAATGTAGTGATTGGGTTAATACAGTAAAGTGCTTATTTTACCCTTCACTTGATGAGCTTGATGGGGTAGGGTACTGATTCATGGTACCAGTACATAGCACTGGTTGAGCCAGCTACACTTCTGTTGATAAGGACCAGGCATACCTCTTAACCTGGAAACACCAAAAATCTGGACAAGGCCCATGAAAAATAGGTACAAATCTGTACACTGATTACCATAACATTTGCATACATAATTACATAACCCCACCCACTCCAGTGGAATCGTGGGATACCAACTTTCAAATGCAAACTGAAGAACAGACAACCAAAATATGGCACCAGAGTCCCCCTGCAGCCATTCCAATGTCCCATTTCCTGGCTATTTTGCCCCATTTATCATAAACACTAATGTGCATAGTGCTTTACTTCTACGATGATTATTTGGATTTTATTTTTACATTTTATAGCACATTGCAAAAACACTAATAGACATCTGCTAAACAAAGCAATACTGTCTGACAATGAAAATAGACTTAGCATTAAAACATCTCTGCCTTTGAAACAGCATTGAAACACACACCACATCCAAAGAAAATGCATCTGGCCAGTGGTGGACAAAGATTACCTTTGGGCTGTTTTCAAATCATAGGGCCTTGCACACAAAACAAGAACCATGCATGTGTTCTTTGAAACACCTTTCTGAGCTTATTAAATTATATTCCTTGTATAATACAGCACACTTGTTACACTTAGAGTGCATTTTAAATTTATTGTTTGAACATTTTTCCAGTAGGCAATGAAACAAAATGCATGAACCAATTTCTAGTAGGCAATGAAACAAAATGCATGAACCAATAATGACAAAACTGTCCAATTCAAAACATTTCCATCATATTTGTTGCTATTTCCACTGAGGGACAAATGCCCTTGTGCATAACATTTTCTCACATCTCTTGTATCTGTAGCAACACCCTTGACTTGTTACATCTACCCCCTTTAAAAGTACAGCAACACAGTATAGTATCAGCAATGCATCTACATACCGTGGGAGTAGAGCCCACAGCCTTCTGCATCAAAAGCAAGTATTTAACCTGTTATGCTGTTAACAATGCAAACAGACTCAGCATAAGCAACACTAAACTCCTCTTCCCCTGAAGCTCTCAGCTCTTTGTAATATCCACTTGACACTCAACTGTATCTCTCAATTTTTTAGCACAAGAAATCTGGGAAAGACCAATATTTATTGGGGGGGGGGGCAAAAGCCCAAAAACCAGGGACACATTTTAAACATTACTTGTATAATTTTGAAAAGTTGCTAGAATAAAATGTTAGGTTACCACCATGCATTTCACTGCCAAGTCTTGATCCCAGGACCCTATGCACTACAATCAGAGCAACATACCACTATACTAAATCAGCAGTTTCCTGAAAGATAGGAAGACTGAAACTTAAATGGCTATCATTTAGTGAATTCAGTTCTCACTTCTCACCATAGCTCTCATCCTCTTAGCACAAAGAACCTGGACAAAGCCAACAATGTGGGAATACAGTCCCCCAAATAGGGACACATTTCAAATACTGATGTTATAAACATAGAAAATTGGTAGAATAAAACGTTTCGTGTTACCATTTATTTTCTGTAGAATACGAAGTCTGAAATTCAAATGCCTGTCATTATTTAGTGAATTTAATCCTTCACTGATTTGTCAGAAAAATGTAGAAAACCACAGATGTTATGAGGAACAGAAGAAAAATATGAGTTTTCACAAAGTGGTGGTGGTTAGTGACTTTAGGCTGTTGTTACCTGTACCCAAGTTACAGGGTTTGAGCCTGAATTCTAGTCAACACACACACACAGTATATTCACCTGGGGCATTTTTCACAGATAAGGTATATTCACCTGGGACATTTTACACACACACACACACACACACACACACACACACACACACACACACACACACACACACACACACACACACACACAAGGTAAATTCACCTGGGGCATTTTACACACACACACACACACACACACACACACACACACACACACACACACACACACACACACACACACACACACACAAGGTATATTCACCTGGGGCATTTTGCACACACACACCAACACACACACACACACACACACACACACACACACACACGAGGCAAATTCACCTGGGACATTTTACACACACACACACACACACACACACACACACACACACACACACACACACACACACACACACACAAGGTATATTCACCTGGGGCATTTTACACACACACACACACACACACACACACACACACACACACACACACACACACACACACACACACACACACACACACACACACACACACACACACACACACACACACACACACACACACACACACACACACACACACAATATTCACATATTCACCTGGGGCATTTTGCACACACGCACACAGACACACACATGAGGTAAATTCACCTGGGGCATTTTACACACACACACACACACACACGCACACACACACACACACACACACACACACACACACACACACACACACACACAAGGTATATTCACCTGGGGCCTTTTACACACACACACTCAAGGTATATTCACCTGGGGCATTTTGCACACACACACACACACACACACACACACACACACACACACACACACTAGAGCTAGTGTCAATAACTCAGTCCCACACACACTGCAACCTCAGTCCCACATGCACTGCAGCATAATAATAAATACCTCAGTCCCCAGAGAGTTAGCGAACCATTCCTGCTTGCTACCTCAGTCCCCAGGTAGTGAGCAAACCATTCTTGCTTGCTACCTCTGAAGTCAGACTTAATACTTCAGTCCCCAGTGAGCTACCTCTGCAGTCCGAATTCCATTCCTGCTTGCTGCTGTTTGCAGCAGAACCATTACTACCATCATTCCAGTCCTGTTTTTCATAATTCCTTGTGGCTTGGAGTTAGGCAGTGCAGCTGGAAATACATGTATATGAGCTCAAAGCTCAATTCTGACAGGCTGGCAGGCCATTTCACAGAGCTGACGTCATTGCACATGGGATGATGTCAGCTCAAAATGCAGGAAAAAAAATTAAAATAAAAACCGGGAAATTTGGAAATTAAGAGGTGCCACTCGGAAATCATGGCACCCCATTATTTGGACCCCAAACTCGATAAAACATGAGTAATTCGGTACGTTTGGGAGGTATGGGACCAAGTCCAGGATTTTATCTTTGCTGGCTAGGGAGTGGACTAATTATTCCAGTGAGTTTGAAATGATGATGTACAGAAATCTCTGGGCATACTTATTTGAGGATGTATAAGTTTCACAATTTATGGGAGGTGATGTAGTTGAAATCCTCCAGCAGAATGGTGTTTATAACAAATTAGACGTAATATAAAAACATTGGTTAAGAATCTATACAAGGTATAGAAAAATCATTTAATATTTAGAGAAACTTTAGATAGTTTGTAGAAAAATTAAAAGCAAGTCAGTGTAATACAAATGGGAACTGCAATATGAAGTTAGGGAAAAACAGGCTTATGGTATATTTAGAGAGAAAGTCAGGGAGGAGAATTTGATAGAAGAACGGAAGTGTAGAAGGGAGAATAAGGAGGTATAAGAAATGACAAAATACCTGTTCACATTTAGGGATATAGTTTATCTTGGTTTTGAGCAAGAACAGAACCAGATTTTAGCTAGAAAGTCTTTCAGAGTGGTTTTGAAAGATGAGAGGGTGGGTATAGACCTGATGGATACAGATAAGGAGTTCCAGGCCTTAGCAACCGAGTACAAGTATAGTCAATGCCCAGCAGATTTGCTAATTTTGTAGACAGGCAGGAGTTTTTGGTTACTGGATCACATTGACTAACTGGAAGCATAGCTGTGTAAATTGTTTTTCCGTGCTGGAGAGGGAGATGGATACTGGATAATTTTATCAGTGGTTAGAAGTTGTGTATATGTTAGTTGATGTGTCAGCTCTAACCAGTGTAGGCTTTTCATTGCTATATAATGGTGGGTTCTGAAAAGGGTATGTGCTGCAAATTTAGCAACTTTGTTATAGCATTGTTTAAGTTTTAATTTTTATGAAGCCTGGAGGTTAGTAAGGACCTTATTAATGTTGGTCTCTTTGATTCCACTCCTTAGATCACTCTGTCTGTCTTGGTCCCGCTTTTCCAAAAATGCTTTTCCCATATGTCCTCAGAACATCCATAGGGATGTGATTTTCCCTCTGGACTTATTGTCTGTCCTGTGGATTGTTCCGTGATGTTGCCACATGCTGTAACCTGCAATCACATATTGTAAAAAAGTGACATTTGCCATCCTTGAATGATACTTTCAAGAAATGTAGACTATGCTTGATGCTTGCTACTGCATTGCACAAATGCACACAAATGGTGATATCCACATTGCACCACTGCTTCTGAGTTGTGGTTTTCACTTTTGTTATCCCTGCTACCTGTGTTTTATATTCCTATGCCTGTATGAGTTTGCTGTGAGGGAGTGGTAGATTGTAGGTTAACTATTATGACATATATTTCATTAACAGATTAAAAACAAATGGCCTTTAGTCTGCACCTGTCTTATACCCTTTGGCAGAGACCATTGTCAGTAGTAAGTTAATTGACACATATAGACTGCATTGAAAATGGGACCTTACACATTCCCAAGCATGTTATTTATAATACATCAAAATACTATTAACATTCATGCCTTACCAGTTAATATTGGACACTGTGGAAGAAATCGCACTGAATTACATTGTTTCGCTCATTTCCATTGATCCTGGCTCTCCAGCTCTCAACTATGTCACCACTGATGAACAGCTAACATTTGACTGCTCTATAAAAGAAGCAGTTGAGGAAACACACCAAAAACTAGGGTCATTGTACACAATATCTTCTTATTTAACTAACTTTGTTAGAAGACACTTTGCATTAACTTTCTTGTTTCCTACAATCCTCTATGCTGCTTCAGTACTGATTAATCTAGCATCCATGTTCGGCTACCGAAAAGAATAAAACGCGAATGGCTAAATCTTGAATGGAAAAGAACAAAAAAAAAGCAGTAAACAAGGACATCAACAAAAATAAATTCACTGAATGGCCATAGTTGGCTAACAACTTGGAAGAAATGCAATCCATACAGTAAGTGAAGGAAAACCTTTTAAATTTGCTCTATTCCTCACTCTAGTGCAATCTTGGAGTTGGTATATATAGTATAGTTGGGGCGCATGTGGGGGGCACAGCCCCCTACCTTGGTTGGTTTTATTTGTGATGTTGGCTTTCTATGGCCTTTTGATGCATTTATTTTCAATGAAGTCCTTGTTCACTGCTTTTTTTGTTTCACTGTTTTCCATTCGAAATGTGGCTGTTCGCTTTTTATTTATGGTAGCCGAACATAGACCCATTAATCTACAAGCCTCACATTCCAATCTCCTCAATCAATGTTATAATAAAGCCACAGAATTTACCACCAATGTACCTTATAAAGCACAGCACTGTCATGCTTTTAAAAACACGTTCACAATTAGCTATTACATTTAACTTATGGAAGGCCCTCTTCCATTCTATTTTTCCTTTCCCCTTTTCTACTCTTACTCATACTCACACTCAAAATGCTTTCTGCCTGCTTTATTTACTTCTGTCATTTACTCCATTCCAACTGTACTGTCTTGCTGTCTGTTTTTCTCTCACTCTACTTTCTCCTCCTTTCTCTTTTCCAGATCCATTTACTCTAACTCCTCTAGACCTAGACTCTTCTCTCCTTACCTATTCTCTACACAATCTGTCTGGCTATTACCAGAGAGCTAATCTCCACTTCTCCTACTGAAGATTTGTACTGCATTGCAACTACTATCCCTATTGTGTCCTGGTACTGCTATGCATCTGCATATAAATGTGACTGATTTTTACAACTGATCGACAGTGAATCTGCTTTATATAAGTAATTGTGAAAAAATATCTGTGCAATTTTGTACCAATAAGACTATCTCCTGTTTTTGCTGCGGTTTATTAATAATCTTACTCTCTGTTATATTATTCTAGTTAGAAAATTATTGTTAACTTTTTTTTATTTATTATTTATTTGTTGACATTTGATTGCAGAGAAAATCTGAATGGGTAAAAGCCCATTTTCAATGGAGGTCTAGGGAGAAAAGCTCCAAATTTTTGCAAAACATTGCAAGAGCAATAATTTTACAATCTTCAAAAATAAAATAAAAGCATCAGCAGTTTAACTAATTATAACAAATTAGTGATAATATGAAAACATTGGTTAAGAATCAATACAAGTTATATGTCAATCATTTAATGTTTTTATAAATTTTAGACTGTAGAGAAATTAAAGGTAAGTTAGTCTAATACAAACAGAAATTACAATATTAAGAGAGGGAAAACAGGCTTAATGTATATAGGTTCATAGGTTCATAGGTTAGTACTAGGCTAACTGCCCTTGTGAGCCATTTTAAGCCTAGCCAATTATCCCTTGTGAGACTTAAACCCTGCACCTTGTGTTTATAAGGCAAACACCTTAACCATTAGGCCACCCTCCCTGAGGGGGTGCTGAAAAGTTCTAATTCCACCCAACTTTCTAAATTCTGAGCATTATTTTGCCTCTGTAGTTGAAAAGAGGGTTATTTCATCTTGAAAAATCAGAATCATAATGATATGTTTTGACATTGTTTCCGAACATCGATTGAACAATGTCAATGAAAAGTGTGTAATTTTCAAGGGTGGAACTCTGAGCCATCATGAAGTTCCTAAACCTGCAGAAGAAAACTCCAAAGAAAATCCATGAATTTTTGATGCAACCTGAGTGACAACTGCCCTTCTTACTCAACTGTGAAGAAGTAGTGAGCAAACTTTGAGCGTGTAGATTTTGAGACCAAAGATGCAGCAAGCTCTGGGAGGCCTCAAACGTTGTCAACTCCTGAATTTGTTGACCATGTCCATGACCTGATTTTGGCAGATCAGCAAATATCTGCTAAAACAATTGCTGAGACACTACAGTTATCGAGGGAATATGCTGGGTTTATAATCCATGAGCAGCTGGGTATGCAGAAGCTGTCAGCCAAGTAGGTGTCCAAATGTTTTAATGCCAACAAGAAAAGACATTGAGTGGACACTTCCAAGTTGATTTTGTGGCATTTTCATTCAGCTAGTTCCAACTTTTTGGAATGACTAGTTACTGTTGATGAAACATGGTTATACCACTGTGATCCTGAGACAAAACGACAGTCCATGCAATGGCAGCACTCAGGTTCACCAAAGCCAAAGAAGTTCAACACCCAAAGGTCAGCAGGAAAGGTCATAGCCACAGTGTTTTGGGATCAGGAAGGTGTTGTAATGACTGACTATCTTCCAAGGGGTCATACAGTTAGTGCAGAACACTACCATAACTTGTTGTGCCAATTAAAGGAGGCACTGAAAGAAAAAAGGAGAGGGAAGCTGTGGAAAGTTCTTTTTTTTCAAGACAATACACCTGTTCACAAGGCTAGCAAAACGATGGATGTTTTGACAAAACTGGGGTTTGAGTGCATAGACCATCCACCCTACTCATCAGATCTTGCTCGATCTGACTATTTACTGTTTCCAAACCTTAAAAAGAGTTTCAAATTGCAGCAATTTTTGTGTGATTCGGGGGTGACTGCAGCAGCGGAGCAGTATTTCAATGACCAGACCACAGACTTTTTTCTGCAGAGTTACAGAAACTTCAGACATGATGTGCCCAGTGTGTTGAACTTTGGGATGAATATGTTGAATAACTTATAAGTTTCATGGCATATCATTCCCTTCTAGGTTAGGCTCAGAATTTTTCAGCACCCTCCTCATATTTAGAGAAAAAGTTAGGGAAAAGAATTTAGTAGAAGTAAGGAAGTAAGTGAAGAAGGGAGAGTAAGGAGGTGTAAGGAAAGAAAAGGTACTTATTCACATTTAGGGATATAGTTTATCCTGGTTTTGAGGAAGAACAAACCAGATTTTAGCTAGGAAGTCTTTCAGAATGATTTTGAAAGATGGGAGGGAGGATGTTAACCTGATGGATACAGGTAAGCAGTTCCAGGCCTTAGCTGCTTTGTACAAGTGCAGACAATGCCCAGCAGATTTGATAGGTTTGTAGACAGACAAGTTTTTGGTCACTGGATTGCAATGACTAACTGGGAACATAGTTGTGTGGGGGATGTTTTTGTGCTGGACAGTTTTATAGGTGGTAAGAAGCTGTGTATATGTTAGTTGATGAGACAGTTTTAACCAATTTAGTTTTTTTAGTGCTATACAGTGGTGGGTTCTGAAAGGGGGTATTTGCTGCAAATTTAGCAACTTTATCACAGAAATATTCTTCTTATGCAATTTTTTAAATGCAGGTTGAATGTACATTTATCATGCACTATCACCCCTAATAATTTACTATGAGACGTGACTTCATTGGTTGTATTATTGTATTATCAAGAGAGAGAGGACTTTAAATGTTGTTTTTTCATGAGATAGGGATTTGGGGGAAAAAAGTGATAGTGTGGTCTTTGTTGGGTTGAGCTTGAGTTCTGAGTTATGAAGCAATGTCTCTCTTTGCACAAAGGATCCATATTTCAGTGGCTGTTAAAGCTTCCTGAGTTATTTTTTGGAGGTGTACCATGTTGTCAGATGTGCAAATGAGAGTGGAATTATCTGCATGTTTTTCTAGGGTGGCCTGTTGTGTGGAAGTATAGATGGTGCTGGTAAAAATGTTAAAGAGGAGAGGACCAAGGATAGATCCTTGTGGTACACTGATGGTGACTGGGGTGGGGGTAAGGAGAGAGCATGGAGTGCCATTTTACTGACTATCACCTATTGGACAGGTAGCCTTTGAACCACAGAAGGGGTAGGCTGAGAGAGACCTAGTGAGGACATTGAAGTAGAAGTTTGCTGTGACAAACTGTGTCGAAGGCTTTAGACAAATCTAGAAATAAGGAAGACACTAGTTTGCTGTTACCTCTAGCTTTATTGACAGTATCTATATAAGTTAGAAGGGTAGTGCTAGTACTATGGGAAGGATGGAAGCCATGTTGTGTAGGAGATAGGAGTTTTTCCTGCAGGAGATAGTTTAGCGATTATTTTTGAATACATTTTTTCAAGTATTTTGGTGAAGGGAGATAGATTGATATAGGTTTAAAGTTATTAATGTCTGTTGAATTGCCTTCTTTGAGCAGAGGTAATGTGTGACTTCTTCCCGAGAGAGGGAACATAGGATTCCTGGACTGATCTATTTATAAGGACAGAAACAGGATAGGCAATTCTTTTGGGTATTATTTTTAGGTACTTTTTTGGAAGGTCATCAGCTGAAGAAGAGCATGGGTTAAGTTTGGACGGTGCAGTGGTGCAGTGGTTTGCATTGTCACCTCACATCAAGAGGTTTTCTGGTTTGATTCTCGGCTGGGGTGCCTTCTGTATGGAATCTACATGTCCTCCCTGCATTCATGTGGGTTTCCTCCCACATTGCAAAGACATGCATTTGGAGGGTTTCTCCTTGGGCATCTGCTGAAAATTGGCTCGTTCCAAGTCGGACTTTCCTGGTAAACAAATGTTAAATAAATCAATAAAGTTTGTTTACAAGTAGTTTTATATAGGATGTGGGCACAGGTTTGAAGATGAAATTGGATGTGGTGATATGTGGCTGTCATAGGGTTGGGATTAGATGGTGAGGAATCCTTGGTTAGAGATGCTATACTACCTATAAAATAAGAGTTGGACTGTATTGCAGTTTTAAGTGGTGAGTTATTGGGAGAGGGGTTTGAGTTGAATTTACGATGAGGATGTAAGATTTCTTTAATGGATGTCCAAAACTTTTTAGGGCTGTGTTTAGTATTATTCTGAAAGTTATTATAGTATAGTTTTTGTCTTCATTTATTTGCTCTTTAGTATGATTGCAAAACATTCTAAAGTTTTCAAGATATTAAGGTATTTTATATTTTTGTCATTAAGATTGCATTATTTCTTTTTAGTTTCTTCTTTTAGAAGGTGCAAGGCTTTTAGGATATTTATAAAAAGTTGTATTGAATTCATTTACAGCATTGTCTAAGGGGAGGATTTTTTGGAAGTTTCAGTTAATAGATGATAGTGTAGTAATCAACATTTCTGGGTTAAACTTTGAAAGGTTGTATGTTGTTTTATAAATATGCTGTTTAACTGGATGTGTGAGATGTCTGGTCATATAGATTGGGAGAAGATCACTGAGAGAGTCTGACATTGTACCTGTGGTGGTGTATTTGTTAGGGTCTGATACTAGGTACAAGTCTAATAGGGAATTTGATGTCTTGCTATAATGTGTGGGGCTATTAATTGTTGTGTGTAGTAGTATAAGTTCATGCTAGATGTAGGGGTGTTAGAGTTTATGTTCAACCAAGTGACATTCACATCACCTGGTAGTATTTTTTTCTTGTGGAAATGTTATGGATATCCAATGTAGGATGTCTTCTAGTACAGTTGCATTGTTGCCAGGAAGGATGTAAAGGACAGTAATACAAATTTGTTTATAATTGTTTGTTGCAACTTTTTTTTTTTTTTTGTGTCTTTTTCATATTGATGTATGGAGCTTTTCTCCCTGTGACTCCTCTGACAAAGGGATTTGCTTTTGCTGACCCAGTCAAACTATCTTGGTAAATAGATAGATAGAGAGATAGATAGATAGATAGATAGATAGATAGATAGATAGATAGATAGATAGATAGATAGATGGATAAATAAAGAAAGAAATATACCCCTTTGCTCTTAATAAGCTGTTTTAGTTTATTTGCAGTTTTTGTGGACTGTTGCCTACATGTGGACCCCAGAGTAGCCTAAAATGTTGGACTGGGGCCAGTTGGTGTGCATTGGGGCTGATTTAAGAAGTTCTTATGCGATGAGGTTCAGCCACATCAGGCTCTAGGAATCACACCATTACATACACGTGTATTCCCTCCTATAGAGTTGCCACAGGCAAGCTGCACTTAGGTCATGAATATGAGTAAGTTCCATTCATGCCTCAGTTGCACTCCAGCATGCTATACCTTGTGCATGGTGTCTATAAATTTCTAAGACAGGTAAGGCCAGAGTTAACTGTGTCTAGCTGTTCTCAGTCCACTTTACCTTATTTCTCCTGCTCAGTCCCTACCACATGGTTATATACATCATGTCACAAAAGAGCAAATTACACCATTCCCTAATCTATTTCTTTTTTCAGAATTGGTTGTGTGAATCACCCCCTCAATAAAATGCTATAGGAATCAAATGCACCAGTTATGAATGTAATTTAAAATATGCAATACGTACCTGTGATAGCATATTCAAAGAGCATTATTATTTCTTAAAAAATAATAAATTACATTTGTAAAATAATAAAAACTGCATGAGACAAATTTCTATCCTGATATAACATTCCAGGAAGGTTTCTGTTTATTTACCAAAAGAAAATATACCTGAAAACAAAATGGAGATGCATGGGACCTCATGCGCTGTTAATACTCCAAACCCTTCCGCAGCTGTCATTTCAACAGGTAGCACCTCTGTGTGGGTATATGGGCTGGAGGGAATAACATTTCTTCCCAGTGGGTGTAGTTCACACCTTAGTATCCCCCGCATCAGACTGTACATCTCCTTCTTCTACTGGCACTTTGGTAGAATGGCATCTGTTAAATCTGAGGGCTGAGCCCCAAACTCATCAGAGAAGGAAAACAAAACCCTTCTCTACTTTCTGCAGGAGACATGTCTGCACAAGCTAGATCTGGCCATTGCTGATATATCTCTGAGGGCAGGTGTGCCATAGATATTACAATCTGTTTGAGCTGGCCTGGTAGGTTTTGGTGGCTCAGGAAAGAATGCCAGAGTTCCATAGTAAGTAGTGAATTTAATTTCTGATACATATATATATAATATTTATTTATTTTAGTCAAATTCACTTTTCTTTAATCACAAATAGAAAAAACTTTTAATTAAAAACAAATTTTTATTGTAACACATTTAACAAGAGGTACCAAACACAGCAAATGCTCTTTCAACATTATGTTTTTGTAGGGAGGCTTCATCCCTTTATTTGCATATACTAACTTCATGGCCACACAGCCATGAAAAAAACACCACACATAGTGAATCACTGCTGCCACACAACCAAAAACTTCTAAAGATGTCCTTACAATGCACACAGGGCAATCATTTGCAGTGAGAAGCACTGCCCCAAGAGCTTCAAACCAGGTACTCCTGACATTCATTTATATTCCCACCACAACTGCCTAATCAATAAAAAGGGCCTGTTGCTATGGATATGAACTTTGCCACTATCTCTGTTACCAGCTTGGTGGATATGGGCATCCTGAGGCAATATAGAAATTACCTCATGTTTACTGACAACCAGCTAATTCTCAAATAACCTGATAAGGTAAGTGAGGGATGTATTTAAATAATGTAATTGGAGGTAAATCTGTCAGATAAAAGTACTCCTAACATCAATTACGTTATCAGTAGTACACACACTGCACCCATCACACACAGTTCAAAGAGGACACATAGAACCACATCAGCTAGGCACTTCAATGCAACCTTCCTAAACCCCAAAGAACTCCTAGACAAAGTAGTCATAAAAATAACCTCAGCAGCCCTGAATGCACTCTTTCAAAAAACATCAACATGTACAGCCACATGTCTAAGAGCCTCTACTTCTAAGCTTATAAGACAAGTCACCACACAATCCAACATTCCGGTCATTGGAGACTCCATTGTGAGACACAATGATGTCCCGGTCACCAGGCTGTGTAAGGAGAAAGTCATGGTTAGTTGCTTATCAGGGACCAGGATCCACCACATTATATACACACTCAGGTCATTGGACCACAAGTACCAGTATGACTCAGTCATAGTCCATGTGGGTGTAAATGACCTGAGATGTACCTTCCTAGACTATATGAAAAGAGACATCATGGAGCTGTTGGAATATGTGTCCCAGGCTGGTATGAGCCTAGCACTGAGCAGCATTTGCCTTCTCCAAGGATGATGCCACAATATGAGCAGAAGATGACTACATTTAATAACTGGCTTAGTTTCTGGTGTCATTCTAAGGAGGTGCAATATAAGCATGGAAGGAGGTGGTCAACAGACCATGTTGCTTTGCTAGAGATAATCTGTAGGCTTTTGAATATTGGCTAAAACATTGTCCTCCCCCATAGTGCCTTTTTAGACAAGTACTTCCAGCATAGCAAATCAAAAACAAGAAAATCTGAAGGTGCTACTGCTCAATGCTAGGAGTCTAAACAAGAAACTCTACTCCCTACAAGCTCTCCTTACCCTAGAGAATGCTAACATCTGTGCTGTCACTGAGACATGGGTTAAAACTGCGGAAGACACACTGGCAGTGCAAGGGTATACTGCCTTCCACACATTTAGACAGGGGCTAAAAGTGGCGATATCTCATTTACATCAAATATAAATGTACCCCAAGGCTGGTCAAACACGATAATGCACTTAAGCATCTGCATGTTCAAATCACCATAGACAAAATCCCATACCAGTTACTTGCAAGCTATAGTTCCCATCTATGACCCAGGAAACCCATAATATACATTTAAGCTCATTGGAAACACTCAGTACCATATTCATAGGCAACTTTAATTACTCCACTATTAACTGGGAACAATATGCAACACCAAATATGCAGGCACAGAGATTCCTGGATTTTATAAACACAAACTCCTTGGACCAGATTATCAATATGCCGACCAGGGTGCAAACATATGAATACAGTCCTCTCTAATATGAGGTAGTGTTGCACACTCCCTAGTTTAATGTCCTCTCTGGTAAGGTCGGAAGGACCACAAAATTGTCTCCTTTGAAATAAAAATAAATTCCGGAACTCCAGCTAACTCTGGAATGTTCAGGAACTACTCTAAGGCTTGCTTCTACTATTACATGATAACCTGGAAAATTTTCAAGCCCCTATAAACCCTGAAAACACTGTTGCCTATGTGGCACTGTTCATAGAAACCCTATACAAGGATGTTAACAGCTGCATACAGGCAGATGTACCTATGAGGAAGAAATACAGAACTAACTCAAAAAACAAACCACCCTGGTAGAAGCACAACTTCAATAAGCTGTATAACAGAAGGAAGAAAATCATGGCAAAAATTAGGAGGTATAACACCCAGCAGAATAAAAGCAGTTTCATCAAACTAAGCAAACAACTCAGAGGACAAATAAAGTTGATCAAAGCCAAATTTGAGGTAAATTTGGCCTCCCAGGCCAAGGGCAACCACAAGGCATTCTTTAGCTATGTCTATAACCTCAAAGGCAATACACAGTTGTGTGCAGAGCTCTTTGTTAATGGAGCCACATATATTGAGCCAAAAGGTATTGCAAACCTACTGGCAGACAAATTCAGCTTTGTCTTTACCCTTCTCTCCCCCCTCAACCTTCCCTCAGGAATTTCCATCAAATATAACTCCACCCACTATCACTAGGGAACAGGTCCTCAATGTTGTCTCTAAGGCCAGGAACACTGCATTGATGGGCCCAGACAATATTCTAGGATGCCTTCTAAACAGTATGAAACATGACCTATCATGCTTTCTGGAATTGCTATTTAACTGTAGCCTTCAAACAGGCTTTGTGCCTCATGAATGGAGAACAGCAACAGTCATCCTTCTTCAAAAAAGTGGGACATCCACAGGCCCTGGAAACTACAGGCGCACAAGTCTCACTAGTCTCATATGCAAAGCCATGAAAATAATTCTCATGGAAATGATCAATAATGACATGTCAGGAGTATTTAGTATTGGCTGTAGCAGTCTATTAAAGTTCATAGGTTCATAGGTAGGTACTAGGCAGATGCGGAGATCGACACCACCGCGGAACACCAAAGGACACAACAGCAGCACTTTCCAGAGCCCAGTGTGACCATACACTAAACAGCTCTTCTCAGAGCTCACGTGGATCTGCACCTTACACCAAACAGCTTTTCTCAGACCTCACAGTACACCAAACAGCTCTTCTCAGAGCTCACAGAGATCTGTATAAGCTCAGGTAAGAGCAACAGGAGACACATTGAAGAACAAAAACAAAACAGCTCTTATTAGAGCTACCACCAACACCCGAACGGGCATTCAAAACACAAATCAGCCCTTCTCAGAGCTTACAGAAATCTGTATCAGCTCCGGTAAGACCAGCCGGAGGCACAGACACAGCTTCGGTGAACCAAACAAAAACAGTTCTTTTTAGAGCTACCGCATCTGCATTCAAAACACAAAACAGCTCTTCTCAGAGCTCACGGAGATCTGTAACAGCTCTATACAGAGCTCCAGCTGCCCACAGGGCTAAAATAGCTCTTTTTAGAGCTAGCTTCACCTCCAACTACATGTGGAAATTTGTTCACTGTTTAGGATCGAGTGAAAAGCATTGTAAAATCAGTCCAACATAGTATTCTTGTCTTTCTTGTCTGTCATTTATGTTTGTGTTCCTTCACTCTTCCCTAACTCTCTTTTCTATACTCTCTACCCTTGATCCTTCCTCATTGTCTCTCTTAAAAAATTAGAAAATCGAGGCTCTATTCCCCACAAAAACATAGTCCCCTTCCTCTCCCACCTCCTCCTGCACATTCTTCTTAATGCTTTACTTGTTTGTGTCCCTTTTCTTCTCTCTCTCTCCCATTTCCAGCTTTCATATCTTCCCTGTTTCCAACTTTAGAAAGGCTAAAAGCAGGTGTTCATATTAGGAAACCCTTTTAAGTAAATTAAAGAAACCTTAAAATAGTTTGTGTTAGTTGCAATCCAGTGGTGCTGAGCTCAGCTGATTGCAGGTTCTTATAGAAGTTCTTGAAAGATCTGCAAAGGCCCGAGCTTAGCATCCAGCTGAAATGCCTGGTACCATTTGTAACTTTACAAATTCCTCTGTCCAAACTACACTGGTTTTAGCTTAGTTTACACTGCTTTTGGCATATGAAATTACTGTGGGTGTCTTTTCGCTGGACTGAGAAGTAATGAAAACAGCACTGTTTGTTCCTTTCTGATTTAAATACAGGCATGGCACTACTATTTGCCAATTGCCCTTATGTAAGTGAAAAGCACATGAGTACAAATACCATCTTAACTCTGGGAATGACATTTTTTTTCAAACTCATAGCACATCTTTTACCAGACATTCAAACATAAATGGTAAATTTTCATATTTAAGCTTGTACACTTTATTTGGAACAGAAAAGTGCTATTACTGTACAAAATTAACTCATCTTCTATTTGCAAAGTAGTTAAGCATTATAATATTTATGGTTATTGTTTGTTGCCTGTAAGTTTAATTTTTACAGTAGCCAGTAGCTGTATTTTGCTTGTCTTGATCCAGTATTTCCTGAGATATGTTAAATTGCTGGAAAGCCTGTCAAAGAAAGATGTGATATGACAATTAAAAAGTTTGGGACTTCTGGAGTGAGAGGAAGGAGAGGGTGGAAGGGCAGCTGTGTTGGATTATCTTTGACCATTTGGGCATATAACATTAATTTACAGTTTCCTTTGTTAGTGACTTTTTAGTTATGTTATGTGTGATTTTTCTAGGTAAAATGATAAGATACTGTGCATGTTAAGGCCAAAATGTTTGTAGCATTGCCTACTGATTTGAATGCTGCAATGAGGTAAATGGTCTGAGATGATCTGGCAAGAAATATCCCATGATTCTAGTGAAAACAGCTATACCATGCAATTTAAATATATATCCAGTGTTGTAGCCTCTGAAAAATAGTATATTAGTTCCGACACTATGTTTCCTAAAGCAGGTAAGAACTGATCATACTGGAAGCACTCTATTTACACAAATCAGTCCATACTCATAGAATTATAGGTGCTGTATATATGTGTGTGTGTGTGTGTGTGTGTGGGGGGGGGATCATGCATTTGACAATTTACAGGTGTATGATAGGATTTCCGCAGAGGAATTTCAGTTCAAGAATTTCATGTCTTACTGACTTTCACTGGAATGTGTTGAGCAAGCTGTCAGAGTGCTTTTTGGAGGGTTTATCCCATTTTTTCTCTACTGTGGTGCAACTGTGGAGTTGGTATATATAATTTAGGGGGTGCGGTTAGAGCCCTCTATAATGGGAGGGTGCGGGGGGGGGGCTTGGCCCTCTGCAAAAAAGATGTTTTTTAGGGTCTTCAATGCTTGGTTTTGATATTCTTCTTTCAGAAAACTGTGAGATGAAGGAGCATGATTTGGCTGCTTATAGCTAAACCAGTGCTACTTTATACTACTACTATATTCACACCAACATACACACTCATAATGTTTCCTGACTCGGCTATTCAGCGACTGAGCAATTTCACCATTAACATGGCCAAAGAGATCCAGTAATGTATATCAACCATTGCTTATTGCTTTGGTTGACAGTCAGTCCAAATGTGTTAGGTACCCAAACCCATCTAGGTACACTGGTTAGACCTTGTTCATATCAAATACACACACACACACACACACACACACACACACACACACACACACACACACACACACACACACACACATACACATAGTGATGTATTCACATGTGGCACAATGCAAAGCTTTACTTCAGTTCTTGCATATGGCTTTCACGGCTTCTTTAAATAAGTTCTTAATGTAAACGGAATACTGTTTATACCTTTTGGATTTTATGTGTCTACTCCTTTCATGTGTTTTATTGAATACATTCCTGGATAAACTGTGAGTCAGCTTTTGTACCTGAACCCACTGCTGCTGTTTTTGTCATTTGGAGTTTGTGTGGCCTACTAAGTTCTTAATGTATATTATCAAAATTCTGTCTTCCTATTTTTTACTATTTAAATTTTGTTCTGTATGACTGTTCTGATGGTATTTATTTTTGTCAGGTCAGGACGTCATGAGTTTGTTTAGGAACTGACAATTCATCTACTGTAGCATGTGGCAGATAGCACTATATAAATGCTACGTAAAAATATTTACTAAATATTGTTGTCATTTAACTTGCACTCAGCACAGACAGCGCTGGGAAAGATACTGAAGAAGTACTCCATTCATATTTGGTTTGAATGGGATCCAACCACAATTTATAAAGATGGTACCTAACACACACATGGACTGAAAGAGACAGTAAATAAATATATTTTTAGGTACACATCTACTTATGAAAGTGAGGTAATTTATACAGCTGCTTCCTTTTCTAAGGTTTAGTACCACAACAAGACTTTTGGTTGAGTTCCATGCCACAAACTGCTTTTATTTCTATAAAGAAAAGAAATATTACTTTTTAAAAATATAGTAGTGATAGTGAAGCCAAGCAGTACAACAGGTTAGCTTTTAACTTTTTTACACAGAATACTTCTATGTAGATAGACCCGTTGTTAGCATGACAGACATTCTACAAATCTCAGTACAAATTCACATGCTGCTATATCAGAAACAACAGTTTACAGTATTTGTCTTTTACAGCTATGAAGTGTCATATCAACCCTTAACAGTTATGACATATACTGAGGGATTCAAGTGTCGATCTTAAGAATGCAGCTTGCTAGTAGCTTGTTGTGTGCAGTTTTTTCTCCACCTTGCACACGAGATTCCGAACCAGGGAAATTAAAATACAGAATGCTATAAAAAGCAAGAAGAGCTGACCAGATGGAGGATACATTGGGGAATTACACCCCCACTCACTTTTGTGGTATTGTACATCCTTTATGCTCAGAAGTTGGAAAAGAAGGAAGGGAAAGAATATATATATATATATATATATATATATATATATATTAAAAAAAGAAAAAGAAAACAAGAAAGCTGCCTCAGACAGCCCCTCCCCATAACTGTGTAAGACTTGAATGGGCAGTGACAAAGATCATCTGACTGGCAGTATTTCAGTAAACTCAGTTTAGGTAAACTCTCGAGTATTTGTTTTACAGCCAAGAGACCAGTCTTTTTCCTTTATAAAAGAACTGCCTGCTGGCTGCACATTAACTACCTGTCATACTGTAGCCCAAGTTAACTTTTCACAAGGAAAGCAATGATCATGGGGCAAAATGCCAAGTCCAAAGGCAGCTCTAATAATAAATATTACAGCTACCAGTCTGAAGATGATAAAGTTTGCATGATGGATCCTGAAGAAAAAACTCCGGGTTGTGGAGTGCAGTCAAAAACGAAAAAAATAATAAAGTGCTTTTCCAAGAAACTCCACCATGAATCTAGCATGCCTTCTGCAGAAGGACTTCAAGACGAAGAGAACAAATATGAGGAAAGAAAAGGATTGGGAAAAGAGAAAACAAAACAAACATCTAAAAAAGTTCACTTTGCATACCTGTCAGATAACTATGAACCATTGGTTGAAGGAGAAAGTCAGCCAAAAGAAAGCAAACAGGAGAAAAAGTACAAAGCAAAGCAAAAATGCAAGAAGTACAGAAAGGTAAGGCTACTATTGTGTGTGTGTGTGTGTGTGTGTGTGTGTGTGTGTGTGTGTGTGTGTGTGTGTGTGTGTGTGTGTGTGTGTGTGTGTGTTCTACTTTTCTAATGCATAACATCATGATTGCCATATTGCTGTACTACCAAAACCACAAATCAGTACTGAAATTAAAGTTTGGATTTGAACATTTTCAGTGTACTGTATGATTTAGTTTCTCAGCCAAAATGCAAACTCCTATTTTGGAAACAGTTGATATTTCTAGAGGGCAAACAGGTATATCTTGTAAAACTTTGTTAAACATGCGGAAATGGTCTCCTTTACAGTTTTGTAGAGCACTGATTGCATCCAGTGGCACAGTTTTCATATCAGAAAAAAAAAATATTTAGTAGTGCTTATTTGAATGGAGTTTCATAATGATAAGTCTTACTTTGTGCATTGGCTGTCTTGTATTGCTTTTGACGAATAACTGTATTATATGGGATGAAATTAGCATGCATGTTTTTGTGTTGTATAAGTAGGTAGCTTAAATGAACTTTGCAATGTTTGCAGCTATCATGTTATGTTGCAGTTTTACAGTGTGCTATATTATGTAATTAGAGACAAAGCAAAGGGTGTTTGTGTGTGTATGTTTATTTGAGGGTTTGTGTGTTTGACTCTGTGTATGTGTGTCTTTGTAAGAGAATGTGTGTGTGTGTGTGTGTGTGTGTGTGTGTGTGTGTGTGTGTGTGTGTGTTTGACAGAGTGTGTTTTTGTTTGACAGAGTGTGTGCTTTTGATTGTGTGTGTGTGTGTGTGTGTGTGTGTGTGTGTGTGTGTGTGTGTGTGTGTGTGTGTGTGTGTGTATTTGTGTGTGTTTCTGTGTTGGATTCTGTGTGGATATGTGTGTGTGTGTGTGTGTGTGTGTGTGTGTGTGTGTGTGTGTGTGTGTGTCTGTTTTTGTGTTGGATTCTGTGTGTGTGTGTGTGTGTGTGTGTGTGTGTGTGTGTGTGTGTGTGTGTGTGTGTGTGTGTGTGTGTGTGTGTGTGTGTGTGTGTGTGTGTGTGTGTGTGCATCTATGTATCTGAACATGTGCTGCATAGCTAGTGATACAGGCATGCTTGTACTTAACAACAGACAGATTCAGGATGGAACAGTGCTATGGTGCTGTCCATGAGTACCATCCGGATACTCTACACGGCACTCTGGAAAGTTACATTGAGGAAGACCACTGCCTGGTAGCATGGTAAGGTTTCATGTATTCCCTCTATCTAAATAAATTGTTAATATGACAAAGTGTGTGTGGTCTTTCTTGATTCTTCGTATTAAATTAAGACAAAAGCTGTTATGGTTACAAATGTGGAATGCTACAAAGTAGCAAATAATCTGTAACCAAGGTGCTATAAGGCTACAGTTATATTTTGCTGTTCCAGAATGCCACCTGCCACATGAGTAGATGACATTTCGGGGCATCATTGTTCAACATTAGAAGTATCAAAGTGCTGTGAGCATTATACAATGGGACCGGTTCCCAGATTATGAACTATGCTATGATTGTGTGGGTTATGCTAGGAGAGGACATTTTGATGAACAGGAATTATGTGAACATTTTTATGTGAACTGGTGGCATAATGTACTGTGGCATAATGCTGCAGATAGTACCAAATGAGGATACTTTTTGAGGTAAGGGGAGCTGTTTGGTGCTGTGTATCAGGATGTTCAATCCTGTCTATATGTCATAGCCTAGGCTTCTTCACTTTGTATGACAAAATGCATATAATTATATCTGATCTAATGTACTTCACTCAGTGCCGACTGTGTTGCTGCAAACAAAATACTTATTTCATAATAATCTACTTTATTTATCCATATTTTATATGTAATGTTGCTAATTGTTGCTTGAGCATTCTGTAATTCTGTATATTACTACTACTATAAATAGTTATCATGGAATTTTGTATGTATTGCTGCTAAATGGTACCTAAGTATTCTGTATCACGTATATGTAATACTATTAGTATTTGTTGTGGAGCTTTTCTCCCCAGGCCTCTGCAGAAAAGGGGCTTGTTTGCCCAGTTGGACTTTCCAGTAAACAAATGGAAATAAATAGATAGATAGCTCAATAGTTACAAGTCATGTGGTCTGTAGACCATTGAGTGGCCTAGCCCAATTTCCCCAAAGCACTGTGTGGTTAAGTAACTTGCTCAGAATCACATAGTAGATAGCTGGAGGCTGGAGGAATCAAACACTGGACAACATGAATCAACTTAATAAAAGTTCATAGCCTTAATCCCCTATACTAACTGCTACGCTGTCATGTTGGATTTAGAGGTAACACTTGCAGGGGGTACTACTCAACAGCATAGGCAGCAGAACATGTCATTTGATAGGTAATAAAATATGTCATGCAGAGACTTAGAGTTATGTTTAGCATCAGCATTTGCAATTTATTTCTCCCAGTAGTGTCAGTAAATGTAGGCCCACAGGGTGGCACAGTAGCAAATGACTGGTGCCAAGCCATATTCCATATGTGAGAATACTACACCAGCATGACATTATTAAAAGTGAGGCAAATTACATCTGTGACCAGAAAATGACATACAATAAAAGTGTTAAATGTATAGGAGTAGCTTGGTCTAACCATTGCTTTGCATGGATTCTCTAAGACTAAAACTAGGCCCTGTTAACTTGCACTATAGTGCATTGTACCACTGCGCTGATCAAAAACCATGCAGTAAGCAGTGTCACTGGCTGAGCAGTATGTGAATTCTGATGAGAATCTAAATTGAATGAAAGTGCTTAACCATTAAAGTTGTTCCTTTGACGGTGGTTCACTGTATTTTTTTATTGTTTGGTTCAGTTTGGAGATTGGCTTTCAAGTTATGTCAGTATGTGCATTTGCTGGAAGATCATAAGGTCATGTGGTCTATCCCCACAATAGGAAGTGGAGTTCATGTTTCTGAATGGGCACTAAAGTGCTCCGTGAATGGGTTGTCCTTTAAGTGAGACAGTTATCTGTGTACCTGTCTTCCTTAGCTGGAGATAGTTTAGCTGGATTTTAAAGATGCCATGGCACTTATTCAAAAAAAGAGCAGGGAAATATTCCTTCTTCTTGGTTATTTCCTCCCTGTTTGTTATAACTAATGCCCCAGTTAATGAATAGAAACCATCAGAGTATTGCCCAGCTGCTACATTAAGGAATAAATAAAAGTGATACAATTTGTTACTATCTGCAGATACCTGTCTTTACAATTGCTGAGACCAAAATGTCTTCCAGTACTACTTACAGTATATTTGTTATTGAGATAATTGTTAATACTAATGAAATGTGTAATACTGCATCTCTATGGACTTAATTTCTTATTTCTGTGGTGTGTTTATGCCTATTTCTATGAGCCACTGGAACATTTCATCACAATCTGGCATGGAAAATGCTCTCTAGTTAGTAATATAGGTGGTACATGACAATTGATACATAGCTAAACAATAAACAGAATCAGAGGTACAGCTCATGGCTGTTGTTTGCAAATTATTTTCTTTGGGATGGGTGCTGAACTACTTTGTTACTATAAGAAGAAGGAATGTTCAGGCACTTGACACTTAAAGTGCAGGTTATAAAAAGTATCCTTTATGAATAAAGAATTGTTATGCTAGACTCCAGATACTTTAGTACCAGGAAATAATCAGTGTTTTAATCAGAAGTGATAAAACTCAGCTGAGTGGATATACCTGAGCAGCATTTTAAAAATTCCAGTTTTATGAGTGAGGTCACTCATTAGACAGTAATATATTATCTTGAGAAGAAAAAAAAAACACAACAAGGCTTGCTTTGTTTAGTAAACCCAACCTACAGAAAGCTGTTGCATAGCTGGTCTGTTCAGGAAGAAAAATACATTACTGCTTATCTACTTGGGCTGAGAAACTATCAAAACTAACATTTCACATGACAAAATCTAAAACTGTCGTATTATTTTAAGTGCAGAATAGTGGACATATTTATTTATATGCTGCTTTCATATGGATGTATTTACTCCTCATCACATTAGTCAGAACACTAAACCTTAGCCACTGCTGCATGTGACAAAACCTTGGTACTTTTAGGGGAACTAGCAACAGTCAGTTTTCTACATCAATATCCCATGTATTTATTCCCTTCACTATTTAACCTCTCCACTTCAGAACCTTCTACCATTTTGATGCTTTGTTTGGTCCCTGATGATACTTCCTAGGTAAGTACTAGACTAGCTGCCCTTGCAGGTTATTTTAAGTCTAGCTAATTTCCATCTTGGTTCTTGAATTAACTTATCCCACTTGGTGTTAGATTGGCCATATCCATCCCATGGTCGATGATTATATATACAAGTCCTACTGAGAATAAGTGAGGTCATACCATAAATAATTTGAGGGGACCAATACGTGGGATAAATCTGTTTCATTACTTGAAGGCACCATCCTACATTGACCTATTTTTTGCCCTCCCCCACACAAACACTTCCTGTTACCTCAGGATGCTAGACAATTGAGATAAGATTTTAGGATCATGGACTGTCATCCTATGGGAGTCAGTGTGTTTTACATTTTGCTGTTAGACGAATACCCTCCCCCTGGATGGACACACTAATAGTTCTCTGACACCAAGGTTGCTAATCAAACCCAGGTTACATGAGCTATAGTTAGGAATTTATCTCTATATGCCACTGTGCAGCCTCTGACTTAAAAGAAATAGCAGTTTTCATTGACAAAACTGAGAAATTTTGCTGAAGAATAACATGGCATAAAACTGATCTAAACTTCATATATACAGAAAGAGAAATGGAAAATAATTCTAAAGCTCATTAATATAATGTTATTTTTACAAAAATTCATGAGGTAAGCAAGAATATATTAATAGTTTGTAGAAAAACACAATTAAACACTATAAGTTCTGACACAGATATTCAGCAATAAAAGAGACTCTACAGCATGCTCTATTGGCATAGAGAGATAAAGTACTGACTAAGGTCCAAGCAAACTGAGCTTTATTAGTGGATCTGGCATCTTTTGAAGTTGGCATAGTTGTAGTGAGGGAAAGATGAATTTTAAATCTTTGCTTGTTTGCCTCTCATCTGGAGGAGGGGAATGAATAATGTGCTTGTATACGTAGCCCTGGTAGATAGTGGAGCTCAGAATGGAAGTCGGGCTAGGTATGCAGGAAGAACTGGGTAGGGATGCTGTTATAGGTGGGGCAAGGCCACACTTTGACCAGGCCTCATAGCACACAGTGATCTATAAAGAATGCCATCCCATAAGGAGATAGGACTTCTCCGTATAAACTAAGTCCAGTATCTTTAATGTGTGACCATGATGGTTGCCTGACCCATAGCCTTTGTTATACAATGACTGCTCATTGCTGTTCAAAAGTGAGCATACCGCTTGGATAGCCCAGCCAGTGTGCACACTGTAAGGCAACCATAAACCAAAAGAAAAAAGTCCGTCTGCTGAAGTACTATTGAGTGGCCATGCTTTCTATTGGCATATACTAGGGGACAGCAAAATTCAAGAAAAATCAGGCATGTCCTGCAAAATTAAAGAAACAGAAACACACCTGATTTTCTTTGTATTTCTTCTCTGTCCCTCATCAAATCCTGAGCTTTTAAATATTAAAAAAAAACAGCAATGGAGATAATCTTCCTCATTCCTTCTTCTTCACTGCATTGATATGATGTGTAAGCGTGGGGACATACGTCCCATATACATGCGCGGTACCTCAGTAAACAAGGAAGATCACAGAAGAAGACTGACATGCCATTATACAATGACATTATTAAGGAAAGGTGAGCAATTTCTTTCTTTAATAATGTCATTGTATAAAAGCAACAATCCACTCCTGTTTGTGGGTACATCAAGATTTACCCACATTTGGCTTTATTAAATTACAACCCAGCCACTGGGGATGCACAAGCCAGTGCATTTCTTTGTGCCAGTCCCAAGCCCGGATAAATGGGGAGGGTTGCGTCAGGAGGGGCATCCGGTGTAAAACTTTGCCAAAACATTTCATGCAGACACCAATAAACATTTTTATACCTGATCGGTTGAGGCCCGGGTTAACAACGACTGCCACCAGTACTGTTAGCCTACAGGGTGCTGGCAGAAATTGGGCTACTGTTGGCCGAAGGAGGAGAAGAGGCGGAAGGCATGGCCGGAGGCAGGAAGAGAGGAGAAAGGCTAGGACTGTGGTAGTGAGGGTCAGAACTTTGAATGTTGGCAGTATGACTGGTATAGGGAGAGAGCTAGCTGATATGATAGACAGAAGGAAGGTTGGTATATTGTGTGTGCAAGAGACCAGATGGGAGGGGAGTAAGGCTAGGTGTATCGGAGGTGGGTTCAAATTGTTTTATCATGGTGTGGATGGGAGGAGAAATGGCGTAGGAGTTATTCTGAAGGAACAGTATGCTGAGAGTGTTTTGGAGGTGAAAAGAGTGTTGGATAGAGTGATGTTTATGAAGCTAGAAATTGATGGTGTAATGATGAATGTTGTTAGTGCGTATGCTCCACAAGTTGGGTGTGCAATGGATGAGAAAGAAAAATTTTGGAGTGAATTGGATGAGGTGGTGATGACTGTACCCAAGGGTGAGAGAGTGGTGATTGGAGCAGATTTCAATGGGCATGTTGGTGAAGGGAACAGAGGGGATGAGGAAGTGATGGGTAGGTATGGTGTTAAACAAAGGAATGCAGAGGGTCAGATGGTAGTGGATTTTGCGAAAAGGATGGACATGGCTGTGGTGAATATGTATTTTAACAAGAGGGAGGAGCATAGGGTGACATACAAGAGTGGAGGAAGATGCACACAGGTGGATTATATCTTATGTAGGAGGGCCAGTTTGAAGGAGATTGGAGACTGTAAAGTGGTAACTGGAGAAAGTGTAGTTAGGCAGCATAGGATAGTGGTTTGTAGGATGACATTGGTTATTAAGAAGAGGAGGAGGAGTGTGCGGGCAGTACCAAGGATAAAATGGTGGAAATTGAAAAAGGGTAATTGTGAGGTGGAGTTCAGGGATGAGTTAAGGTAGGCACTGGGTGGCAGTGAAGAGTTACCAAATAGCTGGGTAACTACAGCAGAGCTAGTAAGGGAGATGGCTGGAAAGGTGCTTGGTATCACATCTGGACAGAGGAAGGATGACAAGGAGACATGGTGGTGGAATGAGGAAGTACAGGAGAGTATACAGAGAAAGAGGTTGGAAAAGAAGAAGTGGGATTGTCAGAGAGATGAAGAAAGTAGACAGGAGTATAAGGAGATGAGGTGCATGGCAAAGAGAGAGGTGGCGAAGGCTAAGGATAAGGCATATGAAGAGTTGTATGAAAGGTTGGACACTAAGGAGGGAGAAAAGGACCTGTACCGATTGGCTAAACAGAGGGACCGAGCTAGGAAAGATGTGCAGCAGGTAAAGGTGATAAAGGATAATGAGGGAAAAATACTCACAAGTGAGGAGAGTGTGTTGAGGAGATGGAAAGATTACTTTGAGGGGTTGATGAATGAAGAGAATGAGAGGGAGAGAAGGTTGGATGATGTAGGGATAGTGAATCATGAAGTACAATGGATTAGCAAGGAGGAAGTAAGGATAGCTATGAAGAGAATGAAGAATGGAAAGGCTGTTGGCCCAGATGACATACCTGTGGAAGCATGGAGGTGTTTAGGTGAAATGGCAGTGGAGTTTTTAACCAGATTGTTTAATGAAATCTTGGAGAGTGAGAGGATGCCTGAGGAATGGAGAAAAAGTGTTTTGGTGCTGATTTTTAAGAATAAGGGTGATGTGCAGAGCTGTAGTAACTACAGAGGGATTAAATTGATCAGTCACAGCATGAAGTTATGGGAAAGAGTAGTGGAAGCTAGGTTAAGAAGGGACGTGATGATTAGTGATCAGCAGTATGGTTTCATGCCGGGAGAGAGCACTACAGATGTGATCTTTGCTCTGAGAGTGTTGATGGAGAAGTACAGAGAAGGTCAGAAGGAGTTGCATTGTGTCTTTGTGGATTTAGAGAAAGCATATGACAGGGTGCCTAGAGAGGAGTTGTGGTATTGTATGAGGAAGTCAGGAGTGTCAGAGAAGTATGTAAGAGTGGTACAGGATATGTATGAGAGTAGTGTGACAGTGGTGAGGTCTGTGGTGGGAGTGATGGATGCATTTAAGGTGGAGGTGGGATTACATCAAGGATCAGCTCTGAGCCCTTTCTTATTTGCAATGGTGATGGACAGGTTGACAGACGAGATCAGACAGGAGTCCCCGTGGACTATGATGTTTGCAGATGACATTGTGATCTGTAGTGAGAGTAGGAGAATAGGCAGAGGAGACCCTGGAGAGATGGAGATATGATCTAGAGAGAAGAGGAATAAAGGTCAGCAGGACTAAGGCAGAATATATGTGTGTGAATGAGAGGGAGGATAGAGGAATGGTGAGGATGCAAGGAGTAGAGGTGGTGAAGGTGGATGAGTTTAAATACTTGGGGTCAATAGTTCAGAGTAATGGTGAGTGTGGAAGAGAGGTGAAGAAGAGAGTACAGGCAGGATGGAGTGGGTGGAGAAGAGTGTCAGGAGTGATTTATGACAGACAAGTACCTGTAAGAGTGAAAGGGAAGGTCTACAAGAGGGTAGTGAGACCAGATATGTTATATGGGTTGGAGACAGTGGCATTGACAAAAAGGCAGGAGTTTGAGCTGGATGTGGTAGAATTAAAGATGTTAAGATTTGCACTGGGTGTGACAAGGGTGGACAGGATTAGGAATAAATATATTAGAGGGTCAGCCCAGGTTGGAAGGTTTGGAGACAAAGCCAGAGAGGCACGATTATGTTGGTTTGGACATGTGCTGAGGAGGGATGCTGAGTATATTCAGAAAAAGATGCTAAGGATGAAGCTACCAGGTAACAGGAAAAGAGGAAGGCCTAAGATATGGTTTATGGATGTGGTGAGAGAGGACATGCAGGTGGTTGGTGTGACAGAGCAAGATGCAGAGGACAGGAAGAAATGGAAACAGGTGATCTGCTGTGGGACCCCTAAAGGGAACAGCCAAAAGAGGATGATGATGATAATGGCTTTATTAAATTACACCAGCCATGGATAAATCTTGATATACCCACACACACAGTCATAGATTATTGTTTAATTAACACTCATATTGCCAACAAGCAGGAAGGGATAACTAACTTCACTGGGAAATTAACAAAGAGGCCCCAGGATACACACAGACTGAAGATGGGAAATGTTTCATGGGGGGTGCTACATCAGCACAGATGTTCACATGAAACTTGATGAACAAATGCTCAGTTCATTTTGTTAATAGCAAAAACTCTGATAAATTAGCTTTAAGTTCAGATTATAGTTTTACATATATGTAACTGAACATGCTAAGTATCAATACCACACAGCTCCATCCTATGTCCAGAATGACATTATGAGAAGTTGCATAGTAAAAATATCAGACATAATGGTAGTACACAACATACCAGATATTAGTAAAGGTACTGAGAATAGTTAAAACTGTTAACTGATTTCAGCAGTGGGATAATAGTAAAAGGGTTCAGCATTAATGTAGTTTGAGTGGCAGATATTGTTTAAGTGAGGAGAAACAAAACTGTAAGCAACTAATGCAACCAAATATACATGCATCAGTGCTGAGATAGAAGAAAACAGAATGCAAATAATAAGAGAAAGATTATACCGTTGTGAAGAAAGCATAGTACAGAAAACATAAAAAAGCATTTCAAAGTAGTTTCTCATTTTTGTAGACAGAGCACTTGTGTAATCCCATAGCTAATGCAATGGTGTTCACTATAAATTTAATTTAATGAATTTTTGAATAATGAATAAAATAGATGACATGCAGTGTCAGAGGGAAACAAATAAGTGGATATTAAATGACTCAGTGTCCCATTATCAAAACTGCTTTATGTTCTTGAAATATTAGCAGTCTAGTGTCTAGAAGGGTTATGCCATGTGAGGCACCCAGGCATGTCGGCACATGGATTGTTGCATCATAGTTTATAAGTAGAAGATAGTTTTTAAAGGATGCTTTATTAGCCACACAATTGTACATTTTTCCAGCTAACCCAGTGCATGTAGCAAAGCTTTTGTTAACATGAGGGCCCTAGGTAACCGCCTGGGCAAAAGCACTGTCTGTGTAAGTTATCCTACGTATAGGGGGCCTTTTTATTTTTTTACATATCTGGTTGGTGTTAGTAAACTTACAGTTGTGATCAATGTAATGGCCCAAGTATTTGAACAGTTACAATTCTCAGATAATTTAGATAGAACATTTTTTGTGAATTGGTTGCCAGCTCTTATAAAATATAATTTTAGCCCTTTTTCATTTAATAATAATTGACAACTTATTTAAAAAAGTTATTTAGGCCATTTTGCAATAAAATATGAAGTATCTATGTTATTCCCACTGCACAAGAGACAGGAGTCATCAATGTATTGAATAAGACATGATTCTCCAAAACTGTGTTATATCTAATTAGTTCATAAGATGAAAAGTAAGTGCCTTGCAATAGATTCTTGAGCAACCCATCCACAATTGACAAGCATTAGAACAGCCATTTTGCCAAGCAGCCCTCCTATTGGACTCATTTAATTTCCTACCCAAAGCTGACTGATGTTTCAAATCTCTGTCTTTTTGTTCTTAAAATAAGGAGAGTAATGCACAGTATCAAATGTCTTTGAAAAGTAAAAATGCCACACATATAGTACCTGTTATTTAACTGCCTGTCTAAAGAATCACTTTCACTGCGAGTACAATGTCCTTTTCTGGAAAGATACTGAGACAGGGATAATAACCCGTAATGTGTAACTTCTGCTGAGGAAGACAAGGGGTTTATGGATTCCAGTACTAATGTAAGAGTGAGGAAGATTGTCCACATATGCTGCTCCATGATGTTTTTATCTTGGAAGCAGGTGTTCATCTTTGGCAGTAGATTCTTCCCGCAGTGTCGGTAGGATGATGGTGGTTCTTTCTGTACTGGCTTTGATAACTATAGGGAGAAGATCATTTGTCATATTAATGACGCTTAATGAAAAATGCATTTGAACTTATCTGCAGTGAAAGGACTGTTTGTTTCCAAAGAGCTCTATCTGTGCTTCCCTATTACTTCAGTCAGTATGTTCAGGTTAACTTAGGATTTTTCGAGATCCTACAACTGTAGTGATGTAAAATTTTTTCTTGGCATTCCAAGCATGTTGCTCACATTTAATATTTATCTGACTATACTTTGTTTTTAGATTTTTCATCTCTATTTTTTATATGTTTTTTCCTAGTTTATCTTTGTGTCATGTGATATTTGGGGATGACAGGGGGATTGCACCACCACAACAAAGAATATATTTTTTTAATCTGTATTTTCTCTACCCCATATGTTATGTAATGTGTTTTTGTACAGCAAAGTGGTTTGGATGGATGCAGGTCTGTATGATATCTGCAGTTAATTGCTGCCTGTGGCACATGCAGATATAGCCCCTGGTCCTAAGATTTATATATGTATAGGTATGTGCTAATTATCACATGCTATTAATTTATAACCAGATTTTCATTTGCTTATTAATTTGCTGATAGTCTTATGAAAGGAAGAACTATTAAAATACAGATAAGTGGATGTCACAGTGGTGCAGCGGTTGAAGTTGTCGCCTCACAGCAAGAGGTTTTCCCTTTCGATTCTCAGCTTGAGTGCCTTCTGTGTGGAGTCTGCATCATACCTCTCAACATCCTAGAGCAAGAAATCTGTACAAAGCCATAAATAAAAGTGGGACAAAGGCCCAAAAATCGGGACAATTTCTAAATACTGCTATTAGAAACTTAGAAAGTTGCTAGGATAACAGGTTTTGCATTAGCATGAATTTTCTAAAGGGTATGAAGTCTGAAAATCAAATGTCTGTCATTATTTTCTAACTTCAGTCTTTAATGATTTGCCACTAATTTGCCAGAAAACCACAATTTCATGAAAAACAGACCATAAATATGAGGCAAATATCTGGACATTCTGCAAAAATCTGTACAGTTGAGAGGTATGGTCTGCATGCCCTCCCTGCATTCATGTAGGTTTCGTCCTGGTGCTCCAGTTTACTTCCACATTCCAAAGACATGCATGTGGAGCATTTCTCCCCGGGCCTTTGCTGAAAATAGACTCTGTCCTAGTTGGACTTTCCCAGTCAACAAATGTTAAATAAATAAATCATTTAATCACCAGACTGCATATATGAACACGTATGTAACATATTTCCTATTTCTAGACTTCTGCTTTAATTTCTGAAAACTAGTGGCATAGTTATGATGTAAACTGGGGAATTAGGCACAAAGAAAGCAACTTGTGCACAACAGCACATTACAGGACTGACTGTTTATGCAGGAAGTGTGCGTTTAGTGACGACGTATTGGAAATGTCTTATGAGTAAAACAACCTGGAGGCATGGATAATCCTGAGCCTGTATTAAAGCAGTGATGAAGACAAAGAAAACTATTAAAATGTAGAGTTAGAAGGAACTTTTCCAAGCTTTATAGATGTAATTTTTAGCAATGTAGAAAGCACTGCATAGACCATATCTAGGTGCTGGCTGCAGATCTAAAAGCTTTAAATTGTACTAGTCACTTTCTGAAGTAAGTGTAAGTAGCAAAGCTTTGGAGGTGGATATCATTTCTTTGTCATACACAATTCCAAATTATACTGTTTATTATGGAAAAACTGTATTTTTTAATAAGGACGACCTCTGAATTTTTTGTTCCTAGAATTGAAAACTCCTGCCTTGACGTCAAGAAATGCTGAACTCACAGAGTCTCACTACCTAAATTAAAATACAGGCTACTATATTTCCATTTTAAATGCATAATTAGTAGTATCTTAATTTTTATATCGAGAAAAAAAAATGCAACTAGGTCACCTGTAGTGGAATGTTTTTTGTTAGGCTCTCTAACCTCATACAAGGAGCTTGTACTTGTTGGGACAAATAAAAAGCAGAGAAAGGAGATCCTGTGAGGTTCTATGATCCTTGGTGGTAGCAACTGTGGTATGAGACTGTAACCCAACTGACCTGTAAGTTATATTTTTAGATTTAACTTAAATACTAAGCTGCTCTTGACCACTGTTAGTAAAGTTAAAAAGTAACAAAAAACAAACATTCACTGAGATCCTTCTGTAAGTTTAAATCATCCTGTGTATTTATTTATAAGCGCTTTCATTGTAAAAAGACTTCATCAGATATATATTTACAGTGCACACATTATTCATTTCATGCATTCGGTTAATTAATTTACTTATGACAGTAGAGCTTTCAGTCCATCATATTCAGTTGTAATAAGGGCTGCAACATTTTGTCCATGTTGTTAACTTTCTGTAACATATGAAACTTCAGTCACAATGATGCAGACCATAGATTTTCAACCTGGGCAAGTACTAAAAGAACTGCACAGCAGATTCTAGTTTGGGCACATTAGTGTTGCATTCAGCACAAGCTCACATATAATAATGCAAATTTCATTGATATTTTATTACAATATTCTTGACTGGAGAGCCTTAAAACCTTAGTATTTGACAGTATTAGGGGAATCCTTGATGATAAATGGGCCTTAGGATTGCTTGGGCACTAGGATCTTGTTGCAGTACCTGATGAAGCCTTTTTAGTATGAAAGTGCCCAAAAACTACCGTCTTGAAGCCAGGGCTTGAGTGTCTTGTAGAGTGCATTGGCTATGGTCAAGCTTGAACTCAACTATGAGTTTGAGAAAGCAGCTGTAGCAACTTATCTGAACTCATTATTCAAATCTGAGTGATGATGAGGCAGCTGTAGGGAGGAAGCGTAAGGGGAATATTTTTTGGTTAAGGAGTGGGAAGGGAGTGCTATGTTTAGAGAGCAATCATAGAATTTAGGTTTGGGGAGGTTGGAGTAAAGCATTGAGGACTCAGGTTAGGAACTGGGTGGAAGTTTTAGGCTTAGAGTTAGGGCTCTGATAGGGCTATACATTTTTATAAGGTTGGGTTTTTAGAGGGCTACATAGACTTGGGAGATTGGGCTAGTGGTGAATTTGAGCATTTGCATTTCTAAGCAAGTGGCAGTGGGCAATTGTGCTACAAGCTACTAATACACAAACACCTGTAGTAGACCTGCATCAGAACATTCTGCTAAAATTCAGTTTATTAATGTTCCCAAAGGAGACCACACAGAATTACTGATATAATCAAAAGCAACACTACAGGATGAAGCTGATTAGCAGCTCACAACCTTAATCATCTTTATTGGCTTGCCAGACATGGAATTCCTGGTGTACCAGCTAATTCTGCACCACCTTTCAATGTCTGCATTCATTAAACAGAAATATATCTGTTGCTTACTGAAATAAGATGCACACAGGATGAAATGATAATCTTCTGCTGCTGATGCAGTGGTATGTAAATGATATTTGAAGTGACGCAACAGATAATGGTACATCTTCCTAAATGACGGTTAACTTGAAGAGTGAGGCTATCAGAAAAGCAACAATCTATGCTAACAAAACATGCTATTGAAAAACAGGAATTTTAAACAGCAGGACATTCTGAGAGGCACAGGAAATGGGTTAGATGTTTCTTTGTTTGGAGAAGGAAAAAGGAAACAATTTCAGGAAATTAGACTGTGATGAAAAGCAGCCTCCCTTTGGGCTTGCAAAACAGACCAATGTGAAAATATTGTTTAGATATAGCTATAAAGTCACTCCCAAACTAGCAGACATTATAGTTATAATAATGTGAATCTCAAAATAGCAGCCACATTGTATAAATATTGAAACTATGGATTTCATGTGCCTGATCAAGAAACACGGAAACACAAGGTTACTAATGAAATTTTCCTTTTAAATAACCCTGCTATTTGCCACATTTTTTTATGTTAAGAATCTGAACGACAGCTGGAAAAGGCAGTGTTATCTGATGCTTTTAAACACTTAATAATAGACTTTTCAAACTCAGTGTTTCAATTTTTAGATGTCATTTTTTTTATGTTAAGAATCTGAATGACAGCTGGAAAAGGCAGTGTTATCTGATGCTTTTAAACACTTAATAATAGACTTTTCAAACTCAGTGTTTCAACTTTTAGATGTCATATATTTGTTCCTAATTCCAAGTGACAAGAAGATGGCATTGGGAGAAAATATAAACATGTGAAGGGTTTTTCCTTCTGTAGTTGTACACTTTAGAACAATGTATTACTTCTATCAAGGCTAGCTGTAATGTCTATCTTTAATGCCCCTTGACAATGTATTATTTTATTTTGCTTGTGGAAATTGTGTATAAACAACAGATAACACACACACACACACACACACACACACACACACACACACACACACACCACTCTGCACATTAGCAGTGCAAGCCTGGGAGGTGATTTCATCGTCATGTATGGTCCTCAGGATGACGTATTCCAAGACACCTCAGCCATACAGCATAAGCAGAACACTGACAGTCAACAATGTGTGAGGCTTAAAAACACTGTGTTCAGAAACCTGATGAAGACAAGAGGAATATAATTGACCTGTTTGCTTCCACAGAAAATCACAAGTTCTCCTAGTTCTGCACAAGACTGCCATGCATTGTATGAGGGTAGTTGATGATTTCTCCATATACACCCCAATTCCTCTCCTACTAATGGAGCTTCAAAATATGAGGCTGAGACACCCAACATAATTCTGGTGACCCTTGCTGACATACACAGCACTGTTTCTCTAGCTGGTGCAACTTGTGAAAGAACTGTCACACAGCCCTTTCCCCAGCACAGAACTGTTTGCATAAAAGTCTTGCCATAGTACAACTGAAACTACAGGTATCAGACTTAATATTTGATTGATATGACACTTTTTCCATTGACTGAATGGGAAGACGCCAAGGATTTATTTGGACTGCAGATTAGAGATTGCCTTCCCTATCAGGGATTGATATCAGAGTATAAGCAAAGAGAAAGAAATAGGGGGGGTCCTAAACATAAGACCAGCACTGGTAAAGTTTTTAACAGAATCTAGAACAGAAGTTGCTATTAAAAAAGGAATAATTAGTAGACCATATAAAATATTGCATGATAACTATAAGAATCAATCAGAAGAAGTTAGAAAGGTTTGGGAAGAGAGACTGGATAAGCAATTCATAAAGATACAATGGGAGGATATATGTATGTCTCCCAAATATGGAACAAAATCTAGAAGATTTAGGATTTTTGCCTGGAACTGTTTACATAGATATTTTTATACCTCAAGTAGACTCCAGAGAATTTTTCCTCAGGCAGACAGTAAATGTCGGAGGTGTAAAGGGGTAGAAAGAGGTAATTGGGAACATATTTTCTGGGAGTGTAGTGAGTTGGTGGACTTTAAGGATTCCATGCAGGATGCACTGTTGGAGATGCTGTTATGTTACAGAATCGGAATTGCCTAGACATGGTAAATCCTTGCTGTGTCTAATAATGGTGGCTGCCAAAAAAGCAATTACTAGAAAATGGAAATCAAAATATAAACCAAGTAAACTGGAAGTAGTGACTACAGTAACAGAGATAAAACAACTGGAACTGAGATCTTTAGAAAAAAGGTAGCAGCAAACTACATAGGAAAAAGTGGGAATTGTGGGAACAATACATGCAAGGGAGGAATGAGGTCTAAAAGGTGGCAGGATTTAAATAAGCTAGCTAATGTTTGAGTGAGAAAGATTGGGTAGATTATAAGTGATGTATAATGTTTGCAACTAGGAGTGTGTCAGTATGGTTTGTGACAGGAAAAGGTATATTCCAGCACTGATCTGTTGTTGTGGCTGGAGGAGCTATTAAGTTTCCCAGTGGATCAGAGAGCTCCAGGGCACTTGGTAAACCCTCAGTGTAAATACTGGAAAGGCTTAAGTCCCAGCTACTTAAAAGCAAGCAAAGGAAATATTCTGTTTTAATTAGTAAAATCAATCAATGGAAATCAGGCAATTTTCTTTAAGAAATTCAGTAAAATAGATCAATCCAAATGACTTCGAAGAGGAAGAAAACTTCAATAAAAATGCAGGTCTTCTTTTCCTTTATTATCTTTATTTTGATTCCAGGTGGAGTTAGAAGCAAGTGAGCACTGTAAGTAGCTAGGATGTGAGCCTTTCCAGTAATTTACACTGGGTATGGTTTGTGATGTAAAATGTTTGTGACTAGGATTGTGTCGGTGTGCTTTGTTTTCAGTTATATAAATGCATGATTGCCTATGTAGTAAGTGATGGTTTAATAAAGATGTTTCTTGTTTAAAAAAGGCAGACATTGAATAATTTGTGTAATATTGCTTAGGTTATATGATATATAGCAATATATGTGAAGTATAATGTTTATGTTAATATAGTTTGATTACTTCTATACAAATGCAAATTTCCCTATGTCACAAGTGCTAATTCAGTAAAGGAATGTAATGTGGAAGGAACTATTTACAGTATTCCACAGTCTCAGACTCCATCCCTCAGCATTCCTAAGGTAACCTTGGATTTTTTTTCTCAGACAGACTATCCAGATATTGTTTTCCTTCCCCAGGACACAATGGGAGGAAAGGAGTTTACACCTATTTGATGCCCACAGACAGCTGAAGTATTACTTGGACATGACAGAATACTTACACTTGTTTGTTGCCTTCACCCAGGAAAGCAGGACAAAATGTTGACAAAGCAAACTCTTTCAAAATGGTTGGCAAATTGTTTTCTTGTCTTATTATGACAGACACAGAAGAATCTTGTAGTGGTAGGTAAAGGTAAAAGTAAAGGTAAGCTTCATCAGTGCAGCCTCCATATCAGCAGCCTTTTATAAGCGTATCTGCCCTCGGAGTAATTGTGAAGCAGCCCTTTGGTTCTCCATCCTCACCTCTTTCATCTGCTATAAACAGAATACAAAGTCCAGAAATAAAGTGATTTGGGACTGCAGTCCTGCCTGTCCTTAGCAGGAACTGCCTCTGTGACTTTCTTTACCCCGAATGGGTACTGGTTTGGGAATCTTCCCACTGGTCATGAACAGTACTGAAGCAGTGATCCATAAAAGGAACGTAGTACAGGTGTGTGAGCAAACAGCCGAGCAGGATCACTGTTGCAGCACTGATTTCCATCTACCCGGTGCCTCTGCAGGAAGCTATGTCCTGCAAAGGTGTGCTCCGTAAGTAATAGCTGAGGTGAGGAAGTAGAGGAGAAGATTAGAAGGAGAAACCTCAGCCTGCATGACTTCTGCAAAACACCTTCATATTAGAGGACCATTGACTGCTGAAACTCTCCAAACTGATTCTTTGTTTATTTACTCCCCCCACCTTATTATACATAACCAAAGAAGACCAAATGATAGAAGGGTCTTCCCCTTACAGGGCATACTGTCGTCTCCTTCATATAAAAAAGGTACACAAGATGGCGCAGAACAACTGCTTATTTTATCTGGGATGCAGGCATGAATTCCCCAAGTTAGGGAGGAGGTGCCCATGTTGAGCCATCCCCAGTGCTCTTTGAATCATGTCATCTGGGTGGATATGTGCTTATGGCTAATACTACTGGTCATAAATACAACTGCTTCAGTGATCCTACTTGAACAGCTTCTGTTAAAGTGAGTGCACTGACACAACTGTACTTTATTCTTATTTGTAAGAATAAAATTATGTTCACTGCAGATTAGGCTTGTGTTTGATATGGAAAATTGACAGTGTACTTCATTAAAATATACACACACATACACACACGCATAAAGGTGTGAGATGTAACTAGGATGTGTCATTCATGATTATGAAACCCTATCAATATAACACACAGGGTTAAGAATATGAAACACTAATGTGCTTTATCATGCTGTTGTTGACTTAGTTTCCTCAGATTGTACTTGCAATTGCATACTGTGTTATTCTGAGCAAGTCACTAACCAGACTAGTGATCTCTGACTGTCTTTTAGTACCCTTTGTATCTAATCATTCTTATCTAGTTAATATAAACTAGCAATACTGATAAATGAAATATCTTTTGATAAAAACCTGCTGTGTTACATTTGTCATACTTTTCTGTGCTAAATGATTAGAATAACTCAATGAAGTGCGCATAAGGACATGCTAATGCCACAAAGTTCAAGAGAACATGACCAGACTCTCAACTTATCAGCATATACCACACTCAAGTGCAAACAGCTGATTTCACACACACACACACACACACACACACACACACACACACACACACACACACACACACACACACACACACACACACACACACACACACACACACATACACACACACACACACACACACACTCACCACTTACACTACAGCACACTCAAAAACTAAACACCCATCCAATTACGTTCTCATGCAGGGGGGCAAGAGGTCCTAGCTTATTAAGCAGTCTCCGAGTTCTATGCATATAAGAAGCATTCCACCTCCTTGTAATACTTGATCCCCTTCCACTGTGTCCACATTGCAAATTCTTATCCATCCTGAATAAGACTCCTGAACTCAACCATGCATTCAAATACTGACCTACCTCATAACTTCAGCAACATTTGACTCCTCTACTTCAAAATGCAGTGCACAAACACAAGTCACATTTTTGCATTATTGTCTGGTTCCATCCATTCTAACTAAACACATTTACTTAAAAGTCAAGAAGAGCCAAAAGGCCAATACAGTCAAACACGCAAACTAAAATCCCCAAGGTACAAATGCCCACATGATGTTTTGAGTGTTGCTCTCTCTTGCAATTCTCATCAAATTCCCAAAGAAATAAAAATACACAACAGATATGGAATGAAAGGAAAGGTGTGCTTAAAGCCTTATATTTAGTACTTTTCTTTCCTCGCATTATAGGTTCATAGTTTTATAGGTATATCCTAGGTTAATGACCACCAGCACCTTTATAAGTCTAGCCGTGCAACCCAACTCAACTGCATCCCCTGACAACATGTGGATCTTAATTGGGGGGTATGTTTGTTAGGAGGGGTATGTTAGGGGGGTATGTTAGCTAGGAGGTTACCAAAAAGATATGTTAGGGGTATGTTAGAAGATGTTTACTGTTGGCCTCAGTCTGTAAGAGACATAGGGGTCAGCCTGTGGATGCATTTATGATTACCTATCCAATGTTAGTTAGGGAATGGTTACTATCAGTCTGTCTGTAAGAGACATTGGCAAGTCCCATTATTATAGTCTTGAAAGGCATCTTTCTATCTTTCTTTCTTTTTCTTTCTTTCCTTCTTTTCTTTTTTTTTTTTTTTGCAAGGAAGCGTATTTCCAGAAAAGGTTTGGCAAAAATAAAATGAGGACACTTGATGTTCAGTTCATAAAAGTCAGTGTGGAACTGAGTGAGTGTGTGTGTGTCTCTGTGTGCGTATGCTTGCATATGCATGTAATGGGAAAGAGTCATCTATCCACAGACTAATTCTAATGTTGCAAATATTGCAAATATATTTAAGTACCTGTTAAGAAGTGTTGCTGGTCAGAGGTAAATCCGAGTTTCTAAATGAATAATTGCAAAAAAAAAAAAGTTAACTAGGAAAGTAACATTAAATATGCATTAATGCCTCTTTCTGTCTGATCTATTACAACCAAATTCTTTTAATTTTTCTTTCTTAAATTTTTGCACAGTGTTTTTTGTGATCTTTTTTATAGACATTTATTCACATGACTGTTTCACACAAACAATTTTCTTAACCATTAGACTGACACCACTTTGCTCGGGTGTTTTGCTGGTCTGTTTTTTATCAAACCCCATTTTCTCATTGATTTGATTAATGGTAAATAGGTTATTGCAGTCATATAGCTAAATTATACTGACATGGCTTGGTGTTGCTTTTGCTATACAGAAGATACTGATTTTTACTTTGACTGCCTGCCTTGTTGCTAGGAGTTACTTTAGCTTTAAAATATATGCAGTCATCAGCTTTGCTCTACTATTTTGTTTAAGGCATTTTACAATGACAGACTGTCATAACAGCATTTCCACCCAGCCTTTACTGGTAATAAAATTGTCAGCTTTGCAGGTCACAGACAGAAAGACACTTTAATGAAAGTACACAACAACTAAAAATATGCTTAACCAGTACTTAACCAGAAATTAGAAGTATGTTTTTGGCAACTGTTCTGTCTGACCTACTGAGGTTTGAAGTTAATTATAGTGCAGAAACCATTGTTTTGTGGCATCTGACGTGGATAAAATAAATAAAACCACTACATTGGAACATCTTCAGGTAAAAGGAGAAATAACAGCTATGAGTGAATTAAAAATCAAACAGGTTAGGCAGCACCCTGGTTAACGTTCATTGTATTCTGAAATATAATTTAGACTTGTCTAATGAGGGCTTGGGGCAGCAATTTTAGAGAATAGTAAAATGAGGAGGAGGAGGGAGTGAAAGAAAGAAAGCTGAAATTAATTCTTAGCACTCACTCATCTACATGCAAAAGGCACACACACACACACACACACACACACACACACACACACACACACACACACACACACACACACAAGTGCACACAATGCATGTTTGCTATTGTAAGCTGGAAGCTCTATCCCTTTATTCTGTGTCATAGACTTTTGAGGAAAATTGATGTCTCATTTACAGTGCCATTACAAACCTGGTTGACCTGAACCCCCTGTATCAGTGGAAGTCCAATATTTCTACCAATGCTAGATCTAGGGACCGAAATCTTCACCAACAGATATGTAAACTATGATGGATGGACAAGTTTATAATCCAGATCTCTGGAATAAACTTGCCTTGCATGTTAATCAGTGTGACTTGTATCTTCCTTAAAACTTACCCTAGATGACAGGAACGGTACCCAGAATTTTAATCTGGTATTGCTTGGTATGGGCCGTCCTGGAGAAAGGATGTGTGACATGAGGGAGGGTACTAGAAAGGAATGAATGATTACAAGACCCAGTGGCCTTTGAATATAATCTGATCTATAATGCTGGTAGTGATGAATGAAACTGCAATAAGTGAACTGCAAATACTGCACCAAATCAGAAAAACACAACTGAGTGTTCTATGTATTCTGTTTACTCCTGGTTACAAGATGCTACTAAGCCTTGCCAGACATATCCAAGGTTCACAGCTAATGCTGAAAAGATTTGGTCTTTGACTTGACAACAACCATTGATCTGCTTCTTCCTGTCTCTAAAATATGCTCATTTCTTTCTGCACAAAATATGGGAAGGTAGTCAAGCTACACTGCAGAAACTGTAGGCGTTTGAGTCTACCATAGCTCTGCCTGAGGGTGCTAGTGGAAATGAGTTTATTACTTTCTTCCATTCCAAGAAGCATCAGATTCATTTTCCACGAATACAGGGTGTTAACATACCATGAAACTTGGGCTGTTGATATGAGATGTGCCATTCAGCTGGGGGGGGGGGGGGTAGAGAGCTGTCACCTGAACTCATAATCAATATCAAATAATTAGGAAGCTTAAACCTAAAAGAACTGTGAACTAGTAGTCTGATATGGACCTATGCATTTAGGAGCCAAGATAAAAACAAACTGGAAGAACTGGGCGATAGACTCATGGTACAAAGTGTCTAGGGCAAGCAACTGATAACAGGGAGTACAGAGAAAAAAATGACAGATGGTAGCTTGAACTGAGGTCAGAGGAACTAGGAAATCCGATGTAATCTCTGAATGCTTTAAGCCAGCATATGTTTGTACTGGGAAGCACTGATGGACTCTTTTCCTACTTGTTTTACCTTAGTTTTATATAACCTTATTTTACATTAATGGCTATGTCCATGCTGGGAATTCCCAGCAGCAGACACCCACTTTTTGTGTTCAGTCTCAAGTCCTTCACTGTTCCAAACTTTTTTTTGTACTTTCATAGCATCACAACTACATATGTATGCACTCCTCCTGTATATTGCACTGACCCTTACACCGTTAGTTCAGTGATTTCTCATCATGCTATGCATTTTCCTCCTCTCCACATTGGCTCCCCTTAGTGTATGTATTGCCTCTATGTTCCCCCTTATTGCCCCTCCCTGCATCCCTATGCTGAAGTAATCCATTGCCTCCTGCCATGTTATTATTATTTTCCCTACACTTACTTTTATTTCCTCTAGCTTACTATTCTTCTAATTATTTTACGTTTGTTGACAATCTAAAAAGACTCATTTCAGGCTCAGTCCAGGTATGAAAACATATGATTATGATAATAATAATAATAATAATAAATTCAAGTAGTTTAAACAATAATAAAGAAAAAATAAACTTTCAAAAGTATAAATGGATACATAAAAATATTTATTATGAAGTGCATTACAAAAATTGTTATGGTATTAGCAAAGCAAGTTTTGTTTGTTCTTCTTTCAGCTTTTCCGGGTTAGGAGTCGCCACAGCGGAACTCCAGTCCGCTAATGATTGGCAGTAGATTTTTTAAGGGTGCTGAGGTGCCAGCTTGATGCCCAACCTTCAACAAAGGCACACCCATTCTACACATGTCTTTTGAATGCCATTCGACCGAGGGGAGGACATGCAGACTCCACACAGAAAGTGCTCCAGTAATAGGTGAATATACAGATCTTTATTTGCGTTTCACTATAACTATTTTACAGTAAGAGAATTACTTGTTCTAAAGACTTAAACCTTGCCTGTGATAGGAATAGGACTTGCTGGAGAGACAGGTGTGTATCCCAGAGACTCTCCATCTCTTGAACAAGCTCCCCATCCATGTGAAGCAGAGTTCCTCCATAACCCAATTCAAGTTTAACTTGGACAGAAAATTCATCCCTGGTTTGGCACCTGTGTCTCTAATGGACAAAAGCAGCTTGTAAATGGTTCATCTCCCAGGCCCCTGTTTGTAAATGTTTCATCTACCAAGTCCCTGCTTACACTTATCAAAGACTTGTCAAAGATCTGGGATGCATGGCTAGGCTTAAAAAAGCTCTAGTGGTTGCTAGCCTAGTACATGACGCTATTAACCTAGAAAGTTGTAGTGACTTTAGTACTAAAAAATCATTCTGGAGTTGAGAGACTGATGACTGGAGAAGAGAAATTTAGTTACTGTTAGGGGTTTACCAGTGCTTTTAGGGATGTCTGACCGTTGGATATATTTAAGGTATTTTTATTAAAACAATGACATTATGCTTCTTTTAGTAAGTGTTTGAGACTATTCCTGATCTTTAGAAGGAGAACAACTGAATCTCTTTGTGAAGATAGGTGAAGGCTGCCAGCCTAGCCAGAAAGAATTTTATAATAATTCTGTCATTTGTAAATATTAATGTAAGCCACAGGCTTGTTTTCTTAAATGAGAAAAGACTGCATTGGATATTGAACTGCAAAAATGTAACAACAGTGTACTCTGCTGTAAGAAAGCTAAGTCAAGCATTTCATGACTGTCTTTGATGTTAAAATTTGGAGCCGATATGTCTAGGGTGAGGCATCCTGCCTATTGTTTTAAGACCAGAGTTAATGGCTAGAATTTGCATGTATAACTGTCATTTATTGCTATGGTTTCTGACCAGGTGTAAAGAATGTAAATGTAGTTTCTGTTAGCCTGGGAACACCAGATAAATGTTAAGAATGATGTCATGTGAAGCAGCTCTGTGTTATCAATTTAAAGAGAGAGAATCAGAGAACTCTGAGCATTTTTGTCTTGAGAACCTCCATCACCAGCACTGCTTTGCTCTTTATGTAAGTTATTTAGAATTGTGTTTTCTCTTAGATATAGCTAGGAAATAGGAAGATTAGACTAGTTTGCTTTTCTCTGATGTCAGAACTTTTGCTACTGTATTATTTTAAGTATTTCTCTGTGATCTCTGAACTCTTGACTAGCACTGTGTAGTAAGAAGTATTGTTTTGTGTTTTTATTATTTATTATTAAATATTTTTAAACCTTTCAACTGTGCCTGTTTTATGTAGAGTTAATTTAAGCTCTAAGAGTACATTGCATGTATATAGTGATGCTGTACCAAGTCACTCCAAATAAGTCATGGCTGTTAGGTCACACTTACCATTTGGATAATAATATTGCACAGTAATAATTGGACACCCTTTTAAGGGCCTTTGAGTAGCTGATAAATATTAGTTGGGTGGTGGCAGTGAGTTCTACTGTATAGACTGGGTAAAAGGGGCACAGCTGGAGAACCTGTGCCAGCCTTCCCCAGGAGTGTCTGTGTGGTTGTACAAACTCTTATCTCAAAGTGTGTGTGTGTCAGCTACTTGGGCAGAGAAATGAAGCACTGGTTGAACAGAGAGTGTGCTGGAGGTTTTAGCCTGCCCACTAGGCTAAGATCTGGACCTATAGCTGTGCCAGTGGGGAGTCTTACTGGGACCAGGAGAGAAAGGGAGCAACCAGCCCCCAGACTGACTGTGATCTCTGTCTGCTCTTACGGGAAATTGTACTTTACTGTCTGTGTATTTACTATCCTTTCCCAATATGGACGCCCCTCACTGGTGATAGTGGTGAGGATTGGGGCTCCTTGATTGCTGGGCCAGTGCACAAGCATCACATATTAAGTGGTGCATCTCCCCCCCCCCGGAGAACTCAAGCTAGTTTTTCAAGTGACCCTTGAGAAACGCGGCTTGAGAGGGTTAGGTCTATTTGAGTATACCTTACCCCATTCCCTGTCTTGAGAGCCCATTTGCATTGGTATTCCTAATCCCACTGCAGTGCTGCACTGACATATCATAATCTTGGAACCCTAGGTCCCATCTTAACAACTTGGCATTTTGCTGGCTGGCTCTGTTCTTCCTTGCCAGGTCTGTGAGGGGAGCAGCTATGGTACTATAAATTGGGATGAACTTTTGGTAGTACCCTGCTGTCCCTAAGAATGCCCTTACCTGCTTTTTGGCAACAGGTGCAGGCCATGTCTGAATGGCTTCTACCTTGGCAGGTTCTGACCTTATCTTACCACTACCCACTCTATGTCCCAGGTAGGAGACCTCTGCCATACCCACCTGACATTTGCTTGGCTTAATGGTCAACCCTGCCCTCTGTAGTCTGCCCAGCACCTCCCTGACATGCTGAAGGTGCTCTTGCCGGGAATAGCTGTAGATGGCAATATCATCTAGGTAAGCAAGGGCAAACCCTCCTGCTCCTCCTAGGATATGATCTACCAGCCTCTGGAAAGTTGCTGGGGCATTTTTCATCCGAAAGGGCATCTTTGTGAACTCATACAAGCCAAAAGGAGTCACAAAGGCTAAGCTCTCTTTAACACTGGGAGTCAAGGGCACTTGCCAGTAACCCTTGGTAAGATCAATGGTTGTAAGATACTTAGCTCCACCCAGCTGCTCTAGGGCCTTATCTGTCCTGGGCATGGGGTAAACATCTGACTCTGTGACTATTTAATTTCCTGTAGTCCACACAGAACCTGATGCTGCCATCCTTCTTTGGCACCAGCATCACTGGGGGAGGCCCAGGGACAGTTGAACTCTTGAATCACCCCTAGTTCCAACATCACCTGTATCTCCTCCCTCTGAGTCTGTTTGGCTCTCTCAGGCACCCTATAAGGGGCCTGCCTAATAGGCTTTTTGGGTCCTGTATCCACCTGGTGCTGCATCAGGTGGGTGCTCCCTGGTTTCCCAGTGAACATGTCCCCAAACTCCTGTAGCACTGCTCAGATTTCTTGAACTTTGGTAGGAGATAGCTGTTGGGACATTGCTACCCCTTCCACTGAGGTGTCAGTTCGAGCCTCACTGAGGAGATCAGTCACCAGATCTCCCTCAGACTCCTCCTGCAATCCACTGCAAATGCTCAGCACAAGGGCCTCCCTATCATGGTAAGGTTTCATCATGCTAACATGGCACAATTTGTGCCCCTGCCTTCTGCCTAGCAGTTCCACCATGTAGTTAACATCACTTACCTTTCTTACCACCTTGTAGGGTCCCTCCCAAGCTGCTTGCAGCTTGTTTTGTCTGACAGGAATGAGAGCCATTACCTGCTGCCCCACAGCATACTCTACAGATCGAGCATTCCTGTCATACCACACCTTTTTCTGTTGTTGGGCTTCTGCCAGATTCTCCTGGGCCAAGCCCATAAGTTCTCTGAGCCTTGTCCTGAGGTTTAGGATGTATGCCACAACAGACTCCTTGTGTGATTCACACTCACCTTCCCACTCATCTCTAAATAAATCTAGAGGTCACCTCACCCTATGCCCATACAGCAACTTAAAGGGTGAAAAACCTCTGGATTCCTGGGTAACCTCTCTGTAAGCAAACAGCAGATGGGGCAAATATTTTTCCCACTCCCTCTTAAACTGGTCTGCAAATGCCTGTATCATGGACTTGATTATAGAGTTTAACCTCTCAACAAGACCATTAGTCTGGGGATGTTAGGGGATGGTCTTCAGATGCTTCATCCCACAGTACTTCCACACACAAGCCAGCATGTCTGACACAAAACTGGCACCTCTGTCAGTCAGTATTTATTTTGGGAAACCTACCCTGCTGAAAATCTCTAACAAAGCATTTGCAACCTTTTCTGCCTCAATGGAGGACAGAGCCAATGCCTCAAGGTATCGTGCAGCATAATCCACTACCACTAGGATATACTTGTTCCCTGTGAAACTTTGGGTACTCAGATGCCCAACAATATCCATAGCTACCCTCTGAAATGGCTCCTCAATCACAGGCAAAGGCATCAAAATAGCTCTCACATTGTCTCCTGCCTTGCCTAACTTTTGGCACTGCTCACAGGTCCTGTAGTATCTTGTTACATCTCTGGAAATTCCAGGCCAATAGAAGTTCTGCATAATACATCTCTTTGTACATTTTATGCCCATATGACCTGCAAAGGGAATATCATGGTTTATGGCTAGAAGCACCAGAAGGTACGCTCTAGGCACTAACAACTGCTATACCCTCTCACCTTCTAGCCTTCTCTCAGGGGTCTACTCTCTATACAGTAACCCTTTGTCCCAGTATACAGATTCCCACTTCCCTTGAGAATCAGGTGCCTCACTAGCTACCTGCCTCAGGCCTTGCAATGTAGGGTCTGAGAGCTGAGCCTGTCTTAACTTTCTCTTTGTAACCCTATCCAGCTCCCCTTCCACAGGAAGTCTGGCATCCTCTGACAGTGGTGCCTCACTGTCAGCCTGGATACTACTACTCACCTCTACCTTTGCAGTCACTCTGTCCAAGGGAACATCACTACCCACAAGCAGCTGCTGCTCACCTTCAGTCTCACTGCTACAGAGTAGACCCCTCCCAGAAGTAACCACCTCACCAGTCCTCACTGCAAGTATGCAGTCTGTCTGGGTCTCCCCCAGGCTACCAGACCCACATGCTTGTCTCCTACTCTGACTCCGTATAACTGCATAAGCACATGGTACTGCCTCAACCAAATCCTTCCCTATCAGGACATTTGCAGGATGGTAGCTCGGTACCCCTGTTGTCTCAAGACAACCTACTACTGGCATTTTGTCTTTCCCACTTACTAGCTCTCTCACCTTTTGTTCCCCACCTTGCCTCTGTGAACATTTGTATGCCACATGGCCCCACTGATTGCATTCAAAACATTTAACCCTAGGTCCTGGGCATGTACCTGGACTAGTGGCTTCCCCTGCTATTGGTAGCTTCTGTTGGGGCAGTCTGTGCTGCCCACCATGGGTTCCTTTAGACCCATGAGCAGTACTGGAGCCTCTTTCATGTGCAGGGATGCCCTGCTTGCTAGGTGTAGGTCTCCCTTCTTCCCCAACTCCTCTGAATTTGCCTCCTGAACCTGATCGACTTCTTTGAGGCAGTCAACAAAGCTGTAGATGAGGGTAAGGTGGTTCACACAGCCTATCTTGACCTCGCCAAGGCTTTTGACAACATCCCTCATTCTGGAATTATAGCTAAACACACTAAACTAGGTATATATCCCTACATCACAAGATGGGTTGCCAACTGGCTCACTGACAGAACCCACACTGTAAAAGTTGCAGACTCCAAATCTGACCTCAAACCAGTGACAAGTGGAGTACCACAGGGTTCAGTCCTGGGACCTCTCCTGTTTGGTATCTACTTCTCTGAAGTACAGGCTAACACAGAAGGCCTCTGGCTAATGCAGTTTGCAGATGACTGCAAACTAGGAGCCATAGTCAAGTCCCCAAATGATGTGGACATCCTACAGAAGGGCCTCACTGAGACAGATGCCTGGTGTCAGAGTCATGGCCTCAAGCTCAATGCCAGAAAGTGCAGTGTCATCCCCTTTGGTAAAAACTCTGTACCCATGAACTACCACATAGGCAGCAATCTACTTAACACTGAATGCGTGATAAGAGACCTTGGGACCCAGGTGGACAGTAGTCTCTCCTTTGATAGTCACATCACCACAGTAGTCAGGAAGTCCTTCTACATGGCACACCTCATCATAAAAGGGTTTTCATCCAGAAAAAAAGAGGTCATTGTTCCCCTCTACTCGACACTCATTAGACCCATTATAGAGTACAACGGCCCTTTTGGAATGTACCTCACAAGACATCTGCAGCAGCTGGAAAGTCCACAGAAGTACCTCACAAAGAGGATTACTGGCCTCAAACAAATGCCCTACACTGACCATCTCAGAAAACTCCAGCTTTACTCCGTAGCATATCGCCTACTTCAAGGTGATCTCTGCCTAACATATAAAGCTATGTCAAACCCAGAGCTGTTGGACATGCTACATCTAAAGAAATCCCAATCCCTCCGAGCTACATGCTCTAGGGACCTAAACCTTGTCACCACAATAAACAGGACATGCTGGAGGGATAGATTTCTGTCCCAGAGACTTTCCCTACTCTGGAACAGGCTACCCATCCATGTCAAGCAAAGTTCTTCTTTAGCACTCTTCAAGAAAAATCTTGATGAGTGGATGGGAAATAGGAAATACACCCCAGGGATCACTTCTGTGTCTCTGCTCAACATTGGCACAGGAAAATAACTTTCTTGGGTGGCGTAAGCTAAGGAGCCTTGTTGGCTAGGCTTACATAGGCCCTTGGGCCGATAGCCTAGTACCTACCTATGAACCTATGAACCTATAAGTAGCACATTGTCTATCAGCTAACCAGGTCCTCATGTCCTCAGGGAAAGTGCTAAGGTCTTGTTCCCTCACCAAAAGGTCTGTCAGCCCTTCAAAAGTGGTGACCTGACATCCGCTCACCCACCTATGAAAATAAGTTCTCTGTTCAGCAACATATTCACACACACTTTCATCTGCCTTGTGTCTATGCTCATGAAACTTTTTCCTATAAGTTTCACGTGCTAGCTTAAAACATTCTAACAAGTAATGCTTAACAAAAGTGTAATTAAAACAGTCAACATCAGACATTTTAGACAACACAGTTACAGCTTTACCATGGAGTAAGGGGGTCAGGAACCATACCCAGAGCCTTTGGTCAACATCATACTGTTTACATACCCTCTCAAACATATGAATGAAACTATCAAAATTATCCCCCTCTTTAAACTGAGGAAGAAATTTACTGACCTTTTGTGCTTCTAGGATCCAGTTACTCCCTTCCCCTTTACCTCCATGACTCTGGCGAAGAGTCAGCATCTCCCTCTCATACTGCCTCTGCCTCTCCTTTTCCTCAGCTTCCAGGCGTAGCAGTTTATCATTCTCCTCAGCCTGAAGACATCTCAGTCTCTCAGCTGCTTCTATTTCCAAATGCCTGGCCCCCAACTCAAGTCTCTTTAGCTCCAGATTGATTTTTAAGTCCTCTGCAGAAAGGTTGAGCTGTCCATTGTCTGAGGGTGGTACATCTCCACTGCCAGTCTGATCATCTTCCTGGTTGCTGTTTTCTAATGCAGCTGTGACCAAAGCTGCAATCATGTCTGCCTTAGTCAGGTTTCCATGCACCAGTCCCCTAGCCTGGCAAATCACAGCCAGCTGGCTCCTTGTCAGCTTTCCTTACTCCTCTGCTGACATGCTGCCTGCTCTCCCTGACTAACTAAGCTAACAAAAGAAATAAAACAATTGTGTCTGAACTCTAAGTATTCACTGTGTGGCTAATTTAGAGTACAAAAATCTTCAGTGATCACTGTACACAAGCTACAGGAATTCACTCTACCCACACCACTACAAGCCAATTAGAATTTGCCAACCAATTAATATGTGGTGTGGATATCCCACCACTGCCAAACAATTAATATGTGATGCCCATGCACTGGCCTAGCAATTAAGGAGCCTCAATCCTCACCACTAAAACCAGTGAGGCATCTCCATATTGGGAAATGATAGTAAATACACACACAGTAAAGTACAATTTCCCTTAAGAGCACACAGAGATCACAGTCAGTCTGGGGGTGGTTGCTCCCTTTCTCTCCAGGTCCCCAATAAGACTCCCCACTGGCACAGCTATAGGGTCCAGATCTCAGCCTAGTCGGCAAGTTAAAACCTCCAGCACCCTCTCTCTCCAACCAGTGCTTTGTATCCCTGTCCAAGTAGCTGACACAGGCACACACACTCACACACACACACACACACACACACACACACACACACACACACACACACACACACACACACACACACACACACTTTGAGATAAGGGTTTATACAACCACATAGACACTCCTGGGGAAGGCTGGCACATGTTCTCCAGCTGTGCCATTTTTACCCAGACTATACAGTAGAACTCACTGTCACCACCTAACTAATATTTATCAGCTACTCAAAGGCCCTTAAAAGGGTGTCCAATTATTACTGTGCAATATTATTATCCAAATGGTAAGTGTGACCTAACAGTCAAGACTTATTTGGAGTGACTTGGTACAGCATCACTATATACATGCAATGTACTCTTAGAGCTTAAATTAACTCTACATAAAACAGACACAGTTAAAAGGTTTTAAAATATTTAATAAATAATAAAAACACAAGACAATACTTACTACACAGTGCTAGTCAAGAGTTCAGAGATCACAGAAAAATACTTAAAATAATACAGTTGAAAAAGTTCTGACATCACAGAAAAACAAACTAGTCTTATCTTCCTATTTCCTAGCTATATCTAAGAGAAAACACAATTCTAAATAACTTACATAAAGAGCAAAGCAGTGTTGCTGATGTTGGATGTTCTCAACACAAAAATGCTCAGAGCTTGCTAATTCTGTCTCTTTAAATTGATAACACAGAGCTGCTTCACATGACATCATTTTTCACACTTCTCTTGTGCTCCCAGGCTAACAGAAACTACATATACATTTTTATACCTGGTCAGAAACCAGAGCAATAAAGGACATTTATACATGCAAATTCTAGCCATTAACTCTGGTCTTAAAACAATAGGCAGGATGCCTCCCTCTAGACATATCGGCTCCGAATTTTGAAATCAAAGACAGTCATGAAATGCTTGACTTAGCTTTCTTACAGCAAAGTGAACTGTTGTTAGATTTTTGCAGTTCAATATCCAATGCAGTCTATTCCATTTAGGAGAACAAGCCTGTGGCTTACATTAATATTTACAAATGACAAAATTATCTACAAAATTCTGTCTGGCTAGGCTGGCAGCCTTCACCTATCTTCACACTCTTATGGATAAAGATCATATGCTCATATGAAGTTAATAGGCTATTGGCCCTTGAAGCATAGCCAAGAGTTTGGCCCATATTTAGACAAGTGAGTACCCAATGTCCCTGTCTAGCAGGGGCACAGGTGGAATCCCAGGTGTGTATTTTTTGTTTCCCATCCAGTTATCCAGGTTGCATTTAAAAAGGGATAATGAGGTACTCTGCTTGATGTGGAGAGGGAGTGTAATCCACAGATGGGGAGTCTCTAGGACATGCATGTGGGTTACTTGAGTGGAGCTTGACTTGTGGATATGCAGCAGTCCCATTAAGGGGGTGGTCTGAGATTGCTTTATATGCCAGACAGAGGTCACCTCTGAGGAGTCTATATGAAACTGAGTGGAGGGATAGGGCTTTTAGCCTATCTGTGTATGGTAGATGTTTGAGGCTCTGGATTCACCTGGTGAGGAACCCCTGTAGTCTCTCCAGCTGCTGCATGTGCTTTGTGAGGTACATGATGAAAGGGAGTTGTAGTCAATAATGGGCTTTATAAGGGAAGAATACAGGGATGTTATGACCTCCTTGTTCCTGGATGAGATACCCTTACTTATGAGGTGGGCTATGTAGAAAGCTTTCCATACAACAGAAGCAACATGGTGGTCAAAAGTCAGATTGATATCAACCTAGGAGCCCAAATCCCTCACAACTGGTTGCGTGCTTAGGACATTGTTATTAATGTGATAATTTGTGGGACATCCTTTTCCCCAAACAGGATGATGATGATGCATTTCTTGGTATTCAGCTTGAGGCCATGTTTCTGGCACCAGTCACTTGTTTGGGTGAGACCCTCTTGAAGGATGTCCACATCACTAGGGGAATTGATGACAGCGCCCAGCTTATAGTAATTTGAAAACTTGGTCAGCCGTAGTCCACTGGTTTTGGCCTGCACCTCAGAAAAGTATATCCCAAATAACAGAGGCCCTAAGACTGATCCCTGGGGTACTCCACTTGTCATGGGTATACTGCTTGAGGTGGCTTCCCTTCTTTTGACTAGGTGGGTTCTATCAGTAAGTGAGTTTGCTACTCATCTGATAACATACAGATTGATGCCTAACTGAGAGAGTTTATCTTTTATGCCCGAGTGTGGAACAGTGTCGAAGGCTTTAGCCAGGTCAAGGTAGGCGGTGTGCACCGTCTTTCCCTCATCCTTGGCTTTGGTGACTGTCTCAAAGAAGTCAACCAGATTTAACAGATATGACTTCCCCCTGATGAAGCCAAACTGTTGGATCAAGTGTTTGGAGCTTGCCAATGTCCTTGTTAATAAGGTCCATGATAATCCATTTCATGGCCTTACAGATCAGGCTAGTTATGCTGATGGGTCTATAATTCCCTGGATTGGTGGATGCTTCACCTTTGTGCAAAAGGATGACAGTGGCTGTCCTCCATTCAGCTGTGATGAAGCCGGTACTCAGGCTTTGGTTGAATAGAGTGCCTAATGGTGCTGCAAGTTCCTGCCTAAGTTCATGTAGGATACAGGCTGCAATGTTAGCAGGTCCCATGGAGGCTGGATTTTTTGTCTTTGAGAGAGCAGTGATGACCTGTTCCCTAGATATAAGGGAAAGGGGGCAGGTATGGGGATGTCCTGATTTACTGATGGGGGGAAAGAGTGGCAAAGTTTTCACTCAATCTGTCAGCCATCAAGTTGGCTATATGAACGGCATTTGTGTATGTGGTGTACGTGACCACCAGTTCTGAGCAGATTTGGGTGCTTCCTTTCAGACTGCAGACATATGTGAAGAAGGCCTTATGATTGTCTGTAGTAGATGTGGCCAATTTGGACTCAAAGTTTGCTTTGGAGGATTTCACTAGTGCTCTTATTTGCTTGTTCAGGCTAAGGAGAGATTGCTTCCAATTGGGCACCTGCTCCTTCTTGGTCTTGAACAGCATTTTTTTCTTTTGTTATATAGTTTATTTATTGCAGATGTCCACCAGACAGATTTACTCTTCCTTGCGGAGGATGATTTTGTCCTGTTAGATATTCCTGATTCCATGCATCTATATAAATGCTCATATAGTACTTTGGTGTAGTTTTGGATATTGGTGCCAGTTCCTGCAGTGAGAGAGGGGGCTGTAAAGCTGTTTATACCATCCCTCAGGAGGCTGTAACCAGCTTTGGAGAAGTTGTTTTTGTTTGACCCTAGCAAGTAGGGTTCAGGGGAGATGGTGACTTCAAACATGACCACTTTATGGTCGGATCTTACCAGGGCAGATGATACTGTAGGGATGCTGCAGTGGTAACATATGTTGGTTAATACCAAGTCCAAGATATTATCACCTCTTGTGGGGGAATCGACTAGCTGTTTCAAGGTGTTTGCATTGACAAAATTGAGGAATCCCTGGGCATTTGTGTTCTGGCATGAGAAGTTCTTCCAGTCTATGTTTGAGTAGTTAAAGTTGCACAGGATCAGGGAAAATGGTTGATTCTTGATATATTTAAAGAGGTCCAGAAAGGCAGCATGGGCATCCTGAGTCAAATTTGGGGGCTAGTAACTAGCTATGATTTAAATAGGGGCCTTGTCAATGGTTCACTGCACCTGGAGTGTCTCCTGTGCGTCATACTGTTTTACCAGCTTGGAGGTGTGTATGTCTTTAATATATATTGAAACTCCACCTCCTTTGTCTTTATTGCCAACAGTTTGGGGTCTGAATGTATGATAGGATGAGTAACCAGGTAAGGCTGGGTTGCTCTCTACAGCTTTGAACCAGGTTTCTGTGACTGCACAGATGTCAGCATCTTCTAGGTTTAAGAATGCTTGCAATGAGTGCAGTTTCATGTTTAGACTCTTAACGTTTAGCAACATGACTTTTAATTTGGGTTTTGTAGAAATTTTTATGTTGGCAGTTTTGACTTCATCACTTTTCCTAAAAAAGGCACTATGGGGGTGGCAAGAGCCTTTGTCAGAAGCCTGAAGCCCAAGTGAGACAGATGCAGACCATCTCTGACAAAGCATTGCGGTCTGTTGATCACATCTTTCCAGGCTGGCAGGTACTGGATCCCCCTGGAATGACACTAGAAACCAAGGCAATTGCTAAAGTCAGTCATTTTCTGTTTGTACTGAGGCATCATTCTGGGTGATGGTAGAATGCTGCTTAAGGCTAGGGACATACTGGCCAGGGACACATATTCAGCAAGCTCAATCATGTCTGTCTTGAGGTACGTCTCAAGTCATTCACGCCAACATTGACCATGACAGAGGCATAACAGTACCTGTTGTTGAGAAACTTGAGTGCGCATGTGATATGGCGGATTCTGGCACCTGACAAACAACTAACCGTGACTTTCTCCTTATCCTGCCTGGTGAGAGGGACATCTGTGTGTGTCACAATAGAGTCTCCTATGACTAATATGTTGGGTTTATGGTTAATCCTTAGTGGCTGTGAGACACAGGTGTTTAGACTATGCATGGTATGTAGTGTGGAGGGGTGTGGAGATCGCGTGTGTTTTTGCCTTGGAGGTGTCCTTTGGGTATGTTTTTGTTGAGAACCTCCGCATATGTGGGTGTGGGTTGTGTAGGTGTGGGTGGTGTATGAGGTGTAGTGATTGTGTTAACAACCTTCTCAGTGCCAGACATGATGGCTGGTGAGGGAGAGAGCATAGACTTTAGGTTACTAATGTAATTGCATTTCTCACAAATTGTGTTCCTAGGTGGTAGTAGTAGGTGGTTGCCCATGTACATGAGCCATTTGCATCACTGTCTCAGAATACCTGTATCAACTAGACAGGCAGGAGAAATTGTAGGAAATTGTTCATCCATATTTGGCAGAATCTGAGGGAGAAAGGCCAGGGAAAGCTAAGGGGTACGCCTAAAGCCCAAGTGCTTAAACCAAAACTAAGAGGCTTAGAATAACACAATTTAAACAGGATATAGACAAGCAGTAATAAATGCAGCAGAAAAGATGTAATTGAACACTTTAGAGAATAGTCAGCAAGCAGCAGAAAAAGCAAAATTAGTTAATAGAGTAGCAGAGGGAAACACAAATACAGTAAAAAGAAGCTGAATAAAGTTTTTTTTTTTTTTTAGTAAAGTGGAAAGGGAGAGAGGAGAAACAGAAGATAATTCAAGGTGTTGGCCTTCCCAAATGATCTCTCTGTTTTAGGTAGAATGAGCTAATGAGACAGGACTGGGAGGAGTGTCCTAGATCAAATTTATAGTAGGAGCGGTCAACTGTAAAAGCCACCAAGTTTAAGAACACAACAGCAACTAGATGGGTAGGAAGAAAACAAAAGTTAGACAGAGGTCAAGCATATAAATAAATGCAGACACAGATAGACAATAATTCAGTCAAGCAAATAAGTAAATTCATCTCAGTACTATTAAGAATCACTGAAACAGTTAGATTAAGTGCAAAAATATACTTATATCAACTCTGTATTTCCAGATTGTTTAAGAAGCAATCTCAGTCAGGCACAATGTAGCTTCTAGCAAGGGAATGGTTTTCTTGTGTTTGGTACCTACAACAGAGAATCTGTTGTTCCTGCTGCATATTTTGTATGAGAAGGGGATATACAGAGCAGGTCTATAAATAGAGTGTAATCATAGACTGTGTATTATTTCTGTTATTGTGAATCTGACAAAAATATATGAGAAATAGTTTAATAGCTTGAAAAGGAGGGTACTTAAAAGATTATCTCTTTGTTAGGCTGGAAGATAATTAGTTCTTCCAAGAACTGAAAAGTAATGTTAAGTTATTGGAGGTAAGTAGATACATTTACATATTTGTTGGAGGTTGTTTGTAGTGCTGCAATTTTTAAGCTGTTTTATAATATGACTCCAGTACTCTAGCAGGGCCATGATACACCTCCCTTCTCTGCCTGCTGTAGATACAAAGTGGGAAATGTTCTATGCTCAGAAAATAGTTTGCCACATGTTAGCTGTATTTTTCTTGCTTTAAAGTCAGAAGTTTGGATGGTAGTGTAGTGGGAGTTCTTGGTATTTGAAATAAGCATCGGCTTCCCATTGGTTTTGGCTGTTATCAGGAATGTTAGAGTAGGTTGGTACCTGTGATGATGTGAGGTATTGCCAGCTATGCCAGGAGAAGTAGGGCAGTGGATGTGTAACATGTGCTAGCGCAGCTAGCTATTATTTTGCAAAGAATTACATGTCATTTGCATATCAAACTGATTTGCATAGATGCTTGTGTTGAAAATGCATATGTAACGTTGCTTGTGTTTAAAATGTATCAACAGTAGGTCCTGACAGTATTGCAACTGAATTAAATGTATATGTTTTATCAGAGGATACTGGAAGAGACGAGGATAATCACAGTCCAGTTGCAGCTAACTTTGAAAAATGTTCTGAAATTAAATTACTGGGCCTAGGCCATAAAGATTGTATCTTACAGTTCTCAATGCAGCCACAGACACAAAGTCTGTAATAGGAAGCTTCCCTCATTGTCATTGGGGTGAAGTAATTGCTAGTCTAGAAGGGTGGAGGTTTGTAATAGTTTTCTGACTTCCAGGAGCTGCAGCAGATCTTAGCAAGGCTCCATGTGTGTATTATTGACACATAGGTGCTAAATCCTGACAGTGTTTAGCCATGGGGGGAGGCATGGGAACCAGACGTCAGATGACAAGATATATGTGATATCATTCTGTAATCCATCACTAAAAATAAAGTTTAATACTAGCTGAGACTGAAGTCTCATTGCATTCTGTTTTTTTTTTTTTTTGGAATCTGACAAAGAAGGACAATTCACCTACTTCATCTTGCCTTACTATAGTAAGTGAACCAGGGGATAGCAATTCTGTAGATCAGTCAGGAAAATATAGTGATGTTAATTATGTGCTGCATTTTGTATCTGTGTGAATCTATTCCTCTGTGTTATTTTGATATTTCCTATGATTGAAGCTCTGGTGTTTACTGTAAATAGATATTTAGTATTTTCATGTTCTTTTCTTATTTATTATCAAATAAATTTATACTTTTCATTTTGACTGGTCTTTTAGGGAATATTGTAATCTCTGAGAGTACTTACATATATTTGGTGACACCTCTGGATGCTCCTGAAATCCTTGTTGTTGGCTTGTATTAATATTAATTTCACTCAGTGTAACTCAATACCCTTGCAAGAGCCTTAGAGTATCTGGCTTGGGAGTGTTTGGTGGTGGTGTTACTACCTTATAGTCTGGGCAGAAGGGGGCATAGCTAGTAAATCTGTGCCACCCTTTCCCAGGTGTGTGTGTGTGTGTGTGTGTGTGTGTGTGTGTGTGTGTGTGTGTGTGTGTGTGTGTGTGTGTGTGTGTGTGTGTGTGTGTGTGTGTGTGTGTGTGTGTGTGTGTGTGTGTGTGTGTGTGTGTGTGAGCTGCTTGGACTTGTGACACAAAGCACTGGTTCTATGGAAAGGGTGCTGGAGGACTTGACTTGGACACTTGGCTGAGGATTCAACCCTACATGTGTGCCAGTGGGGAGTCTTATTGGGGATCTCTGGTGAGAGAGAGGAAAAAACAGCCCCTGGACTGAGTGTGTTTCCTGTGTGCTCTTAAGGGAAATTGTGCTTGATGCAGAGGGATGCATCTGGAAGTACTGAGTGTATCCATTTTTGTTCCAAGTGAATGGCCTTTTCCAGTGCTAGTGGTGAGGATTCAGGCTCCTTAATTACTGGCCCAGAGTGGGGATGTCACAGTACCGATTGTAGTTTATGGCATGTTCCAAACAGCATTAATTTGTTTTAGTTAGCTTAGTATTAGTTGTCTTGTTCTTAATAAACTGGAAAGGATTATATCATCTTGTAATTGGAGTTTGATTTTATTTTGTGGCAAAGCTGACCTATAGATGGCTGTGTCATCTACATAAAAAATAAGAAACTGTAGAATATTGCCTCATGGAAACTTGTTTATGAGAAAGGGAGGAAAATAATGGTGAAAGAACTGAACTTTGAGGGGTTCCTTTAAGTATTAGAGCTTTGGAGAAGCTAGAGTAACCTAATTTCACATCTGAAAGAAAGTTGCCGAAGCACAGGCATGCTTTTTTGCTTATTCCGTTACATAACAGGGCTGTTTTGGAGGATATGGTGGTTGACCATGTCAAAGAGTTTTGTGAGGTCTATAAATATTGCTTATTAGCTGGCATTTGTTTTTAATTTATCACATGATGTAATGATTGATTTTGGATTTGATATAGTGGGTTCATAGATCGTTTGGATTAAACCAAGGTCTGTGAGCTACTCATTAAAGTTCTGGCTGCTTTTATTGAACATATATAAGTTGAAGTCACCTGTTATTGCCAGCTGATTGGTTTTAGTGGTGGATTATGTGACCGTCTGTTTATTAGATCTTTTACTTTTGTCTGAGAGCAGGGAGTTTGTAGTTAGTCTGAGACAATAATAGTGTAGGATTAGATTTTACTTAAATGTAGTTTGTTAGACATAAGTACAGTATTCTTTTTACATAGGCCTATAAATGCAGTAATATTAAAGCAGGCATATATCTTTATTTACATGCAGTTTTAATAGAATGGAATGTTTCAATAAAGGATACAGATGAGCTCATAAAAATAACATTCAGATAAGATAAAAATGTGCTAACATAATGTTCAGCACACTGAGTACAAACAGATCTTGTTTAGATGGTATAAGGCCTGAGGACTAATGTTAAAGAGGCATGTAGAACTTCAAGGAAATTTACAGGGTATTATTATTATTATTTAGGAGATACTTCAAACACAGAAGTCAGTAAGTTCTCACTGATACGCAGAAAGTTATTGCAGTGCAGTCTACAGAAACTTGGTACAGTCACTTGAGATTGAGTGCAGAAGTCGGGTCAAATATCTAGCATTCCAGAAACCATAAAAAGCAGTGCAGTTAGTATTATTTTTGCCATTCAGGAGGAAATAAACAATTCTGAATACAGAAACTGTGGACAGTATAATGAGTACAGAAGCTACAGACATTGCAGCAGTAGCATTGCCACCTCACAGCAAGAGGTTCTCTGGTTCGATTCCTGGCTGGGGTTCCTTCTGTGTGGAGTCTGCATGTCCTCCCTGCATTCGTGTGGGTTTCTTCCCATGTTACAAAAACATACATCTGGAGCGTTTCTCCCTGGGTATCTGCTGAAAATTGGCTTTGTTCCAAGTCGGACTTTCCTGGTTAACAAATGTTAAACAAACAAATAAATATTTTAGTTTATCAGCACTGTTATTGGAGACAGTAAAATATGATTCAGATATTATTGACATCTACTGCCATCATACATAATAAAACATTCTAAAACAAACTACAGTGTATACAGACATTTATTCTTAAAGGTGCCAGAAAATTTGGCACAAAAGGAGATGCTGGAACCTGTTCAGCACAGTTCTGGGTAATTAAAAGCTAAAGACATTTATTCCAGTTTCTTCCAGTTATTTCCAGTTTATTTCCAGTATTCTACAGTTCTTTGAGTTATAAAAGATGTACCACTACCAGTTCGTTTTGTACTAAAAGGTGGATAAAATTGAGACTATGTGTTTAACTGACATTGAGATTCATATAGGATCAACATTCCACCTCCTGTTTCCTTCATGGGCTGTTGTTATAAGTGGGGTTGTATCCTAGTCTGTGCATATTGAAGGGAGGAGTATTAATTATCTTTTACCCATAATTTTGTAATTGATGTGGTATCTGGGGAATAGATTTTTAGAGTGATGTCCAGATATTCCAGTTTATTCTTAATGCTTCCTGTAGTAGGTAGGGAGTATTTTAGCACTGTGAGGTTATGGACTGTATTATTGTGTAAATATGAGGTTGGTCCTGGGTGTGTTCTATATTGCCTGGAATAAGAATATTCACATGATTATGGAAAGCCCAAGGAAATATTTGGGCCAATAAAAGGGTAAGAACAGTGTTTGTTTAGCTTTGTTATGTGGAAGCTAGGGAGTTGCTTTGGTTGAGTAATGGAAGTTCATAGGTTATGGGGCTAGGGATGAAGTTTTAGGGAAAGAGGCTGGGTCTGAGGTGGGTGCTTATAGTGGAGTTTATTATATGTGTTTGAGAAGGGGATTAATATAGTGTGTTAAGAGAGTGAGTAGTGAATATTTACATGTAATTTTTTTTTTTTTGCAAAAATTAGTTTAATTAACATGAGCCGGAAGAGATTGTGCATGTAGAATATTTGTTTGTAAGATTATATGATGGTGCTTGTGTAGGACCAGTTTTATTTATTGTAGAAGGTTTATCTTTAGTTTGTAAAATCTTTGGGCTATATTAATTTATCTTTAGTAGGTGAGGCAGTTTGTTACGGGAAAGTATCTTTATATTATATTTTATCATGATTAAGAATTTCTTGTGTATGTCTGTTTAGTGACCACTTGTCTACCATTCCAGTTCTTGGCTGTAATGCCCTTAATTTTAAAAGCCTTACCTTTTGTGGTCTCCTCTTTCTGTCTCTATATCTTTCAATGTCTCTGTCTTTATTTGCACTTCTCCACTTCATATTCTATTCTCGATATACATAATTCTCATAAGTCTTTGCTTCCTTACTGCACATCTCCCTCCCAATATTTGTGGTTACCTCTCACCTTTGTTGCAATCACTCACATTCCTAGAATGTATACTTAATCCCTGCCTCCCTAGTTGTGTGTCACCAACACCCACTGCCCCCTTTCTTACTTTCTTCTCCAGCCTCTTTGGTGTGAGTAACCACCTTTGCATTTTCCTCCGGTATTAATTCCTTATTACATGTATACTCTTAAATTCCTTTACCATCTTTACCACTGTTTTCCATGTTTGCTTTGACATTTCCCACCCGTCTTCCATTCTCCACTTGTCTCTTAGTTATGTTAGTCCAATACTGTTCTCTTTGTTCCACTGGTACTTCTGCTTTCCCACTTTCCCCTTATTTTCCCATGCTGCTATCCTTTTTTCTTACCTTGTCTCCCACCTCTGCAGCAATTTTCTTCTTCCTCTTCCTTCCACTATATTTTGCTCAAGGTTACTTAGTTCGACCATTTCTTCCAAGGTTTTACAAATCTCCCACCCATCCTTCATTGTTACAAGCTCTTCTTCCTGCAGAATTATGTATTCTGCCTTATAAAATAATATTTTCCCTTACTTTTCTTTCTGTTTTGCATATTAACTGCTCTCACAACAAATGTTACCTCATGTATGATTATTTTCTGTTTAACATGTTCTTCACCACAGCAATTTAAGCTATTATTTTCAAGTTTGAAATGCATTTTTTTTTATTTTACCTTTGTAAACTATATATGTTTGACTGCTTAATGTCCTGTTAAAGTTTGTAATTGTTCTACTTTATTTCAACAAATTGTTGTCATTGCCACGTGGTCCAGGGAGTGGCTGAAAAAGTTTTTGTACTAGCCTATCCACTCAGTTAACAAACGTTAATTAAATAAATAGACATATAAACTGATCGTCATTCTTGTATATTTTTCCTCATCTATTTTGTCCCCACAGAGGAGGGTTTTTCTGTTCATCCCCATCTGCACATCAACTCTTTATTTTGCACCCTTATGCCCCCGCACCACCCTGTATGTGTCCCCTCCCTGTACTGGTTTTCCCTGTCCTTCACTTTCCTCATCCAGTTTATAATGTTGAGGTTTATGGCATATCTAGCACTTATTTTCTATTTGGATCTATGGGAATGTCATAGTACATAAAACACTGTCAAATTTGTTATTAGTCACACTGCAATGATGCATCCTGATAATGCATATGTGGTACATCCCCCTTTATCTACTGTATTTCTCATCTTTCTCCTATTTCTGCAAAGTTAACCCTAAAGTTTCCTCTGCTGTTGTTGCCACTCTCAACCCTAGATATTTACTGAATTCCCTCAGATCCCCTATTCCACTGACTTACTACCTCCTGTTCTTAGCAATACTGCTTTTTTGTCCATTACTCTGTATGTCGGATCTTATTTCAAAGTTGTCAAATACTGTGAAGATTCTCCTAAGGGCTTCAGCTGTGTGTTGTGATAGTGGCATGCCATCATCAGTGTACAGTACAAAGAGGGATATGATCCTTTTCTCCCCTTACAGGGCCTTCAGCTTCTTTCTGAACACAAACGGTAGCTCTTGTGTTACTAATGTGACTAGTCCAGGGGACAACGGTCATCCCTGCCTAGTGCATCTTTCTACTTGGGCTACCTCTGACACTCAACCATTCACCACAACTTCTAGTTCCGGGCTTCTGTTCATTGCATCTACCCATCCTATATATTTTTGTTCCATGCCACTGGTCTTTATGAGGTCCCACAAGACTATACCTTCCATTACCTTTACCTTCCATTCTTTTTTTCTGCATTAACTCCATAATAAACTTCCAGTTGTCCTATGCTTTTCTCCCTTTTATGAATACATTTTGCCCCTTTTGGATGATCTGTGGAAGTATCTTACGTGTCTTTTTCTACCAGAAGTGAGATATCTGTACTTATTAGGGAAGCTGGCCTAAAGTTTCTAATTTCTCTGCAGTTCCTTTCTTCTTTAGGTAGTAATACTACTCTCACCCTCCTCACTGAGTATGAACTTTTACCCCTTTTTGTCCTAGTCATCTGAATTAATTTTATTTATTTATTGGCTTTTGATTGCCAGGAAAGTCCAACTGGGTAGGTGCCCATTTTCAATGAAGGCCTGGGGAGAAAAGTCCAAAGTATTACAAAAACATTTTAAGAACAATAATTTTGCAATCTTCAAAAATGATGCAATAAAAACAATAAAAATTTACAGTTTAAACAATTATATCAAATTAGACATAATGTGAGAACATTGGTTAAGAACAGATACAACTTATATGACAATGATTTAATATTTAGAAAATGTTAGCCAGTTTACAGACATTAAAGGTAAGTTAGTATAATACCAACAGGAGCTGCAATAGGAAGTGGAAGGAAAAAAACAGGGTTATAGTATATTTAGATAGAGAGTCAATGGAGTGAAAATGATTAAAGTAAGGAAGTGAATGAAGTAGGGGAGTAAGGAGTAAGGAGGTGTAAGGTATGAATAAGTACTTGTTCATACTTAGGGATATAGTTTATCCTGGGGTTGAGCAAGAACAGAGCCAGACATAGGGTAGTAAATCTTTCAGAACAGTTTTAGAGGACTGGAGGGAGTATATTGACTTGACGGATTCAGGTAAGAAGTTCCAGGCCTTAGCAATATAGTATAAGTACAGACTACGCCCAGTAGATTTGATAGGTTCATGGACAGAGAAGTTTTTGGTCATTGGATCATAATGATCCAGTGGAGACATAATTGTGTAGAATGGCATTTAGTGCAGGACAAGCAGATGGATGGTGGGAAATGTTATAGGTGATGAGAAGCTGTGTATATGTTAGTTGATGGAGTACATTTTTAAACATTTTTTTTTATTTAACATTTGTTGACCAGGAAAGTCCAACTAGAAATAGTTTATTTTCAGTGGAGGCCCAGGAAGAAGCTCTCCAGAGGCATGTCTTTGGAATGTGGGAGGAAACCAGAGTACCCAGAGGAAACCCATGTGAACACAGGAAGGACATGCAGACTCCACACAGATGGTACCCCAGCTGAGAATCGAACTGGAGAACCTCTTGCTGTGAGGTGACAACATTAACTGCTGCACCACTGCACCACCTTAGGCCTTTTAATGCCATAAAGTGTGGGTTTTGAAAATGATAAATGTTACAAATTTAGCCACTTTATTAAAGCATTGTTCAAGTTGTGCTTTTTGTGATGCTTGAAGGTTAGTAAGGATGGGAGCGGCATAAAATAATAATGGGAGAAGGTAAATAGTGGCAAGTGTAGTTTTAGTTGGGTTGAAAAAGTTTTTGGCCCTTTAAAGCTTCTCTAGGTTTTGTTGATTTTTTATGCAATTTTGTATTTGCATGTTGAATGTACGATTATCATCCACTATCATCCCTAATAACTGGGAAAAGCTGAAAGACATTGCTGTCCACTATCATCAGTAATGATTTGCATTGGGAAGTGAATTCAGTTGTATTAATAAGAGAGATTATTTTAATTTTTTTTCATGACTGATAGAGATTTGGGGAAAAAGTAGTAGTATTTTGAGAGTGGGGGTGAGCATGAGTTGTGAGTTACAATACTATGTTTCAGTGTCTGTTAAAGCTTCCTGAGTAATATTTGGAGATGTGCCAGGTTGTCCGAAGTGCATATCAGTTTGGAGTAATCTATATAATCTATATATTGTACTGAGGAGGCCTACTGTGTAGATATGTGGAGGGTATTGGTGAGAATGTTAAAGAAGAGGTGAGTAAGGATAGAGCTTTTGTGGTACACCAGTGGTGACTAGGAGGTATGGAGAGAGGGTGGAGTGCCATTTTACTGACTAATAACTATTGGACAAGTACCTTTTCAACCACAGAAGGACTGAGATAGACCTACTGAGGACATATGAAGTAGAAGTTTGCTGTGACAAACTCATTTGCCAACATTTGACAGATTATATCACTTCCACTTGGAAATCTGTTTTGGATTTCTATCTGGGTCTTCTTTTTTCAATGCATTTATCTTTCTTACCACTTTCATCATGTTCTCCTTCATAATATTTTTTCCAGATCTGCCCTCTGTTCTTTCGTTAGCATGCATTTCTCTCTCTTCTCTACCCATTCCCAATGCATTATTGTTCCTAGTTTCCTTTCTTGTACAGCCCCCTAGTAATACTATTTGCATGCCTCTCTTATCATTCATTCTTCTTCAACCTCTTTTCCCTCCATAACCTGACTTTTTATGACCCTCCCTGCTCTCATCTTATCATTTTATTTCCCAGCTAGCTTTTCTATTTACAAGTTCCTTTATCCCTCACCAGTAATCTTTCTAAAACCTGAATTTGACCTCTTTTGTCATTCTGTCCTTTTCCTCCATTGATTTCCTCTGAGCCATTTCCCACTGAATAGCTCCTCCTTGAAGTTGTCTACCTTACAGACCTCTTTTTGAAATTTTGGTAATCTCCCTTCTGTCAGATTAATTTCCCTTTCTGTCATTCTCCTCTTATTTTCCTCAGTTGTTATAATTTTGTCTCTGTCTCTTTTTCTTCATCCTAACCCCCAGCTGTTTTATTCATTGTCTTGTATTTCTTTTTCTGTTATTCATTCTAGTTTTCTTCCTGCTCCCATTTCTTTCCATATACAGCTTACTTACTTCCACCTTATGCCTTCCTGGTTCCTTTTCTCTTCTTCCAAAGTTATTACCTCTGCAGTGTGAGCTGAGAGGTAACTTTGCTGTAATTCTATCGTAGAAATCCTCTGCACTATTTCCTGCTGCCTGAAAACTATTCTGTTTGCTAGCCTGTACGAAACAATTCCTAGTATGATCTTTACTCTTGTATTCTCTTTTGTCTGGTTGTCTTTCCCTGCATATACATCTCCGCACCTTGTTAGTTGTATTTTCCCTTAAATCTTTCCGCATTTTATGATTGCATTCCTTATTACTAAATCACCTATTCCTTACTGGGTCTGGTGTTTCCCTGAAGTCCTCCCCCATTAATCATGTTTCTTTTCTTCCTGTTTCCATTGCTCATATAAGTTTTATTTTTGTTTGGTGTGTATATTATCCACGTTGTTTACCTTTTAACTCTTATCCAGCCCATCATATGACCCACCTGCCCTCCCTGTTTTTGTATACCTCTTCTGTGATTACTTGTAAACCCTTCTGATAAAGTTCTACTAGTACTGGGTTCCCTCCTCACAATTTGTTGTCAGTTTTTTCCTTTTGAATAATTTTTAATCAGCATTTCCACTTTCCTTTAGCTTCAGTTTTGTTTCTTTTGCTAAATCTGTGTCATGGTCTGGTACACAAACCTTGCAGACACACTTTTCCTTTTAATAAGAGTTGGAGTATCCTCATATGTTCCATTTTCACTGCACCGTCCGATCTCCTCACCTCTGACCTCTTACAGACCCTCCTCCCTTTCTCCTATGCTTTCCCTAATGCACCCTGTTGCAAGTAACTTGTTTCCATGGGATTCCCTTATGGGCTGGACCTCTACCTGTATTTTGGATGTCAGCTCTGCTTGGATCCCACTCTCCCTTGTCCCCAGTCAGTGAGGTCTCTTCCATGCCATGGTACTATTGTTCTGGCTCAGTCCTGCTATTATCTCGCCCACATCTCTCCACTTTTACTTCTTTGTCTTGTCCCTCGTATTTCCCTGCTCCCTTTCTCTTGTTTATTTTCCCTTTTAGTGACTTCTCTTTTATTATTGCTACCTGCTGTTTCCTTTTACTTCTACCTCCTTTCTTTGTTTTGCCCACCTTCCCAGGAGTTCATCCCACCTTTGCCATGCTTGATATTGTTTACATTTTTCCCATGATCCCCCTTTTCCTTCTCCACTAGTAGTTGTGCATGCAGACTTCCCATCTGTGCCAAGTGGCCAGACTCTCTGCTCCATTTTCTTTGACTGTCCCAGGTTTGTTGCCTTACATCTCACCTAATCCAGTGTTTGTGTTTACAATTTGCTGTATGAAAGCACTGACTTGCTCTGTCTCTCCCACCAAGTATATCTACAGATGGTTTTCAATACTTCCCTGAGTTTATGTATCACACCATTGATGCCCGTTCATTATTGCTTTTCCTGTTAGGTACATTTACTTTTCTTTCCTCATGTTCTTGTATTGTTCCATCTTTTGCATGAGAGTGTCTCTTCTATGGGTTGGAATATGCACATACCTGATATGCACATACCTGATATGCACATACCTGATATGCTGAAAATGAGCTCAAGCTGAATGCAAATCAGCTTCCACCTCATATGTTATAACTAGTACTAATCTTTAGACAGACACTGTTATAACAGACCTGGGTACATAGGAGCTCAGCACTGCCTCTCATTTCATCATCATATTTCCACTATAGTCAAGAAATCATTTTTTCCATTCTAGCTAATTACAAGTGGAATCTCTTAAAGAACCAGAGAAGTCATCCTACCACTGTAGTCTTTCCTTATGTAATCCATTATTGAATACAATTGTGCCTCAGAAACTATCCATGTTTTCAAAGAATGTCCAGATTTTTGCCTAATATGAGGAGTGAAGTTACTAAATAATGACACACACTTGAGTTTTAGATTTTATATCCTCCAGAAAATACATACTAATGCAAAACATATTATTCTAGCAACTTTCTAAGTTTATAAGAGCAGTATTTAACATCTGTCCCTGTCACTCAAAAGAAAAGGCCCCCAATAGTTCTAGCCAGGAGAATTAAAGGCCTTAAGTTGTTCACCTATCCTGATAGAGTAATATGACTCTCCCTACTGGTTGCTCTGAGGTGACCAGTGGCTCACTTTTTCAGCCATGAATGACCAAATCCTATCTTGCTTTCTATTTCTTTATAAAATCAGTGACTCTACAACTCCTACACTAGGGACCTAAATCTACATTACCAAATAAACAGGATTCTAACTCAGCGTATTACGTTTCAGCTCAAACTACTGCTTTGGCTACCTTTAAGGCTATTCTTGACATCTGCATGGTTAGATGCAGATTTGCCCCAAGGTTATTATATATGACCCTGCTCAGTGTGAGAGGTGAGCACTATGAAGTGTTTGAAAAGGGTGGCAAGAACTTTTAAGTGCATAAGGTCAGTGATCTTATGGCCCCCACGGCAATTGTCTAACATTGTTCTTATGTAACTACAGACCCATTAGTCTCACTATCCTCATATGTAAAACTATGGCTCACATTATCTCAGACCTCATTAATCTGGACATTGAAAATCTCTTAACCCTGGACCCTCATCAGTTCAGCTTTGTCAAATGAAGGTCTTGCCTCTTTAACTTCATTAATTTCTTTGAAAAAGTAATCAAAGCAATGGTTAGTAGTTATGCAGTGCACACAGCATATCTAGACCTGGCCAAGGCTTTTGACACTATTTCCCATGCAGGCATTATTGACAGACTTGTAAATCTGAATATAACTCCTTTTATTGTGTGGTGGATAGCTAACTGGTTGTCTTACAGAACCTGTGTGGTTAGAGTCACAGGTGCCACTTAGGAAAGCAGAAACATTATAAGTGGTGTACCAGAGGACTCAGGTTTCAGCTCTCTCCTATTTGACATTTGTTTCTCAGACCTTCAGGCCAGCACTTCTGGCCTATGGTTAACTTAAGTTTGCAGATGTGGTAAATTGGTTGTTGTTATTCGATCTTCAGCTGACTCATAATTGCTCTGACATGGGTTAGACAATGTTAACAGTTGGTGCTCGGACAATTTTCTCAAATCAAATGTAAAAAATGCAGAATATTTAATTTTGCTAAACAAAACAGTTTTACTTACCAGATGCGTGATGCACCCCTCCAGTTAGACACTGTTGTAAGAGATCTGGGTACTCTTGTTAGTACTTCCTTATGACTTGACAAGCATGTCTGCACAGTATTTCTGCACAGTATTTAGAAAGTCTTTTATTTGGCTCATCTAATTTCCTAAGGCATCTAGATCCAAGGATGTCTTAATTCCCCTTTCAGACTCATTTATTGAATATAATGCACCTTTTGTAAGTATTTGTCTAAACATACCACACAGCTTGAGAGACCTCAGTTTCATAAGAAAAAATACCAGTGACCTCAAAAATCTTGGTTATCAGGAGAGACTAGAAGCCCTTTCTCTGTACTAAGTTTCTTACAGACTCCTCCACAGAGATCTATGTGCAGCCTTTTGAGCCATGAAAGATCCATCCCTAGTTACATCCTATTCCTTCACAGAACCTTCTTCAGCAGATAAATGCAGCACGTTGGCATGATAGATTTATGCCCCAATGTATCCTTCAGCTCTGGAGCAAACGTCTGCTACGAGTCAAGCAGAATAGCACCATTGCCACTTCAATGTAAATCTAGATAATCTGATGGACAACCTCAAATTTTCCCCCAATCTATCTTGTCTTGTGCTCCTTGAAGCTAGAAGTAACCTTTGAATAGTTTTTTTTTTTTTTTTTTGCTAGGCTTGTAATGGTGAGCAGACTTATTGCCTAGTACTTACCTATGAATGTATGTTCCTGATTGTCTAGTACTTATCTATGAATACATGTTCCTATTCCCACTTTCTCCTGTTACACATAGTGTCTGATCATAGTTTTATTACATCCTTTTTCCCTTCCACCAAGCCCTTGTTGGATCTCTTGAGCATATCTTTCTGCATTATTACCCCTTCTCAATTCTTTAATGTCTTATAACAGCACTCAGAAGAAACCATGTAATGGGAACAGAACTGTACTGGCAAGCATACAGTGTTGTTTTTTACTTCTCTGTGCAATAAAAACAGTGGAAAACAGTTCCACAACTTTCTGTCTTTTTTATATATCAGCTGCTGTGTTCCTGACATTAACAGGATTAATTGCCCATCTAAGATCGACAGCAGTACCTGACAGGGTAAACTACAGATTTAACTGTGTATGATATGCCATGCAGCTGGAGACAAATGCATCTGCAAAGTGTGTGAGAAGTTAAGCTTAAAAAAAAAAGTAGGTGGGGTTTCCCTTCCTTTGACGCGAATGTAAGGACATAAAAGTTTTAAAAACTATAAGCAGCTTTCTGGTACCTACACAATGCTAGAACCATATTGTAGGGAGAAAGGAATCCTAAAGATTGAGTTAAACTGTAGAAGAGGGTGGCGTTTTGCTTTAATCTGCTTTTGGCAGTCCATGACTTCCACTTTTGCAGTATCTTCTTTCTCTTATTGTCCTCATTGTTCAGTCCTTTATTATTATCATTCTTCACAGGAATGGCCCAGCACTGTCCACATGCACTCTGTAGCACAGATTTTAGGCTGCTCACATATGTGTTGGAGGACATTCAGAAGTGATTTGCTGTTTGCTTGATACTCGTAAACACATCTTTGCTTTCTTTTCCACATCCTGTTCCATGCCAGATCACTGCACATAGCCTTTAATTTTGGATATTTCAGATGAACTTGACATAAGCTTCAATTTTACAGAAAGAGCTTGCAAACTGAGCTTGACTCTGTGACTTTTCTAAGACATAACACATAACTTTCTCTGACACTTACTTTGGTCTTCCAGAATAGTATAGCATAGTGCTTGAATCATTGACTATAGGCACAACATTCAAAAATATTGATGAACCTACAATAAGAATACAGCCTTGGCATTTCAATATTTATTTACTGTTTTCATTATGTTCTGGTGGACTGTCCATGACAGCTAACACTAGTACCTAATCAAGTGTGGCTAACTCTGTTGGCTTTGTTGGAATAGATAACCTACTTAGGGCATTAGCATTATCATACCACTTCCCTTGTCATTAAAAAGTAATACTCATATTCTAAGTAGCACTGCAGTGGAACAGGTTTCTTTTTATTAAACAAAGTAACAATTGTTTTTGTTGTGTTCAGAAGGTAAAGTACAGCTTTACAAATATTTATGAAGCCTTTGGATTCTGAAAATTATGGCTAATCCTTCCTTGTCCAGTTGTGAATACTTTTTTGCTGCAGGTATCTGCATAAGAGGCATAAAATAATTGATTTCTCAGTCATGTTATACTGCCATTTTAAAGCTAAGTTCTTACTGCATAAGGTAATATATTACAAAACAGGATCAAGTCTCTCTCAGCAGCATAATGAACAAATACATCAAAAGACAGTAGCAAAGTTTTTAGCCTTTGAAATATTAACTCTTGTTCTTTTTCCAATTCCAAATTTTTTTTGTATCAGATTGTGAGGACCCACCACTGGACCAGTAATCAAGGAGCCTCAATCCTCACCACTGGCACCTGTGGGGGGCATACACCGGAAGGATGACGAGGTACATGTACAGTATTTCCAGATGCAGCACTCTGCATCAAGTACATTTTCCCTTAAGAGCACACAGAGTCAGTCTGGGGCTAGTTTCTCCCTCTTTCTGCAGATCTCAAGTAAGACTCCCCACTGGCACAGCTATAGAGTTGAGATATCAGCTGAATGACCAAGCCAAGACCTTCAGCACCCTCTCTGTCCAACCAGTGCTTCGTGTCCCTGCCCAAGTAGCTGACATACACACTCTTTGAGGTTTGATTTACACACACACACACACACACACACACACACACACACACACACACACACACACACACACACACCTGGAAAAAGCTAGCATAGATTTACTAACTATGCCATGGTATCAAACAAAGCTTCTAGCAAGTACGGCAAGTGCAATGGCCAAACATGCTCAACAATCCAACAGAAAAACAGCCAGCACAGCAGAGGTGGAGTAAAAATTGCTTTTTATTATTGTGTAACAGCCCAAATTAAAGACTGCATAGAAATGCAGCACAATTGCTAATGATTTTTTGCCTGTATCATATTTCATTATTTCCACGGCTCGCATTTTCCGAGGTTGGTGTTTGGCCATTAAGCAACAAGGAGTAAGGTTCTTTCAGATAAGGCCGTATAATATTCAGACACCATCTTGACTGAAATTTGTTCTGACATTTATAATTTGATGAACATTAGCTTCTCTTTGGTGAATTACAATCCATGTTTAGATTAATGCCTTGTTTAATCTGATGATCTTGCATACAAAAGTTAATAATTGGGGATACACCATTTATTAGCAGAGTATTTTGTTCTGTGTGATGCTATACAATTTTTGGGACTGCAGGCTCACTTATATCAACAGTTGGTGTTTTGCATCAGTGTACTTTTTGTATGCTGTTTTTTGATTTTTTTTTGATAACTATTTTTTCTGTTATACATTGGTCTAGATTTGTATTTGGGAGTTTGTCACTTTTCTTTGCTAGTTGACTATTTTAGTGAGATAATACTAACAAAATGGATTTGATGACGATACTTCAGGATTTATCTGCTGATAAGGATGATATACAGGTTTTTGGAACAGGGTCCAGTTCACAACAACCACATGGACCAAATGATAGCAACCCTGAGTCCATATGTGTTCAGACATTTTTGCAACTTATCAAATCTATGAAAACCCTTAGATCCAATGTATGGTATTTAAAGCTTTTTAAAGATTATAAATCCAAAGGTATTACCCCAAGGGGCTTATGTATTCATCTACAGCCACTGGTCAGTCATGCTGATTATATGTTATTACAAAAATGGGATGTGGCTCAACAAAATGCTTCTATGTATTTTGTTGAAATATTAATGGGTTGTTACGAATGCAGTGTTAACTAATCTGTTGCAGAAATTATTAAAATATGTGACAGGTTTAAATCATTTGAAGGTCAACCTATTTTTAAAACTTGTTTTCATAAGTTGACCAAGGATCTTATTGCAACTGAGAAACAATTTAAGGAGAGGAGAATTCACAAATTTAATAGGGATGTAAGGGATTACAATCAGGGAAAAACATTTGGGCAACTGAAAATGTTAACTTTGTGATTCAAGATTCAGTATGTGACTCTGGTAAAAGAAAAAGGAAAAAGTCTAATTTGAAAAAAAAAATACTAGCATTAGTGATGCTTCTGGAAAGGATTCTTCCTCTATTACAGATACAGAATATGAACAAAGGCAAGAGCCACTAGCCCCCAAAAAGCATAGTTTGCTTTGGGTTTAGAAGAAGAAGGGGTGGTAGAAAATATAAATCAAGCTCCTACTTTAGAAACGTTGCTAAATCTACTTATACCACAGTAGGTGATTGTTGTAATGTACATAATATTTCCTTTGTTTCACTATCTGACATTGAACTACAATTACTGAACAAGGGATTGCATTTTGTGCCTGTTTTTTGTGTCTGAAGATGTTTTGCTAATGATTCAATCTCATTTTATAGATTATTAAATCTCAGATTATATTTTGGAAATAATAATTCTGAATCGGAGTCTCAGACTGACTTTAGGTACCATAAATTAAAATTTCAGCCCCCTGTGAACAAACATGTCGCTATCTTCCAGCAATGTGTTCTTAATGATTTATACTTTATGGGGTCAGATATAAGTTTTTCCAAAAACAATTTAACTATATCAGAAGTCCAAGTCTTGAATGACCTTCATAATAATAAAAATGTGGTTATAGTTCCAGCTGATAAAGGAGGTGTCATTGCTGTAATGGACTGGTCGATGTACCTCAAAGAAGCCCAAAGGAAATTATCTGATGTTAAGTTCTATACTAAGGTGTTACTAGACCCTACTCATAAATTTAAGCAGGATACTGATTTGTTTCTTCAACAGGCTTTAGATGAAGGTATTATCAATTGGAAAGTTGCTTTTCATTTAACCATACCTGACCCCTTACTGCAATATTTATACCTTTTGCCTAAGATACAAAAGGATCTTTCTAAACCTCCGGGTAGGCCTATTGTTTCAGGCAATGGCTCTCTTGCTGAACCATTGTCAGCATTTCTGACCAAATATCTTAAGCCATTGTTACAGCAGTATAGGGCTAGAATCCAAGACACTACAGAGTTTTTGAATATTATATCAACTATGCAGTTGGAACCAGGATGGGTCATGTGTACGTTAGATGTCACGGCATTATATACCAATATACCTCACTAGGCAGGATTGATGGCGCTTGGTTCAGCCAAGTTCCATTATATAGTCCTGGGTTCAATGCCTTCCTTCTGTGCCTTACTGAACATGTATTAACCAAGAATGTTTTTTATTTCAATGATAAATGTTATTGGCAGATGAAGGGTACAGCGATGGGTGCCTTATTTGCACCCATTTATGCAAATCTTTTTATTGGCTACCTGGAAGAGCAGATAATATATGATGCTAGTCATAATCTATTTTTAGATGAGATTGACATCTGGAGTAGGTATTTGGATGATTGCTGGATGGTGTGGAGATTGGACATGGTCTATTTAACTGAGTTTGTTCAATATTTGAATGATAACAAGTGGGGGATCAAATTTACTTTACATTATGATGCCCATGGGATTTCTTTTTTGGATGTTCAGGTTATTCGTAATGATGATGGTACTTTGGAAAGTAATGTACGCCATAAGGAACCACAGTTTAACACCCTATTGCATGCTTCGAGTCATCATCCAAAACATGTTATCTGTAACATCCCTAAATCTCATTTTCTATGTATTTGTAGAATTTGTTCTTTTGATGAAACATTTGAACTTCAGCAAAAGAATCTAATTAGTAAGCTTTGGGATTGTGACTACAATAAGGAACATATCCTTAAAATTAGTCAGTGTGCATCTGGCCAGGATAGGTCTTCATTGTTAAAATATCAAGAAAGGAATCAGGTGACTAATAATAAGACTATCAGGTTCATCACCAGCTATGGTCATAATACCATTTTTTTAAATTTTGTTGATTTGATCCACAGACAGTGGGACATTTTACTTTCAGATGATAGATTATGTGATATGTTGATGTCCAAATGCCTCTTTTCATTTTGTAGGGGCAAAATACTGGGTGGTTTTTTTTAAAATCATTACAAACACAAAACTAAATTTCACCAAGGGTATTCACAACAGCTTATGATTGATGGTGGGGTACTGGTGGGTTCTGTTCCTTGTGGTCACTGTTCTTTTTGCAAACATGTATTAAAAGCCAAACAATTCACTAGTAAAATATACCCAAAGTGTATGACATCCACATATTGGCAAATTGTAGTACAGATTGAGTTATTTATTTAGCCACATGTTTCTGTTCTGCTTTTTATGTGGGACAAACTTCCTGCCCTTTGAAAATGTGAATTTCAGAGCACCTTAGTGGATATTAGAAATAAACAAATGTCTAATGCTCTTTATAAGCATTCTATCAAACACCCTACTGCACAATTTATGTTTATCATTATTGATAAGGTTGTGGGGGACAGGAGAAATAAGACAGGTGGGCATAACATATTAAATCAAAAAGAAAATAGTTGGATTATCAGACTGGGTGGCTTATTCCCCCGAGGTCTTAATGAGCATGTTTAATCAGCCAACCATGAAGAGAATTTTAAGGGCAGCTCTTTATATAATGGTTTGGATTTATTATGTGTGTATTCACTGGAAAATGGATTTTGTCTGCAATTGCATTGTGCTGTATTTCTATGCACTCTGTATGCAGTCTTTAATTTGGGCTGTTATACAATAATAAAACACAGTTTTTACTCCACCTCTGCTGTGCTGGCCATTTTTCTGTTGGATTGTCTACTAGCTATGCCCCCTTCTGCCCAGACTATAATATAGTTTCCACTGCCACCATTCACTCCTTATCAGCTACTTTAAGGCCCTTAACAAAGAGTGTCCAATCTTACTGTGTAATGTTACTATTAATACAAATGGTAGTTTGACCAAGAGCAAAGCTATAAGGAGTGACACATATGGCGTCACCAAATAAATGTGCAAATACTCTCAAAACTTAAATAGCTCTACAAAATTTCAGCCACAATGAAAGGTTTAAATATATTTAATAATAAATAATAAAAGAACAAGAAAATACTCAGTATATATTTACAGTGACATCAGAGTTTAAAACCACAGGAAATATGTAAAACAACATTACAGGACAGTCCCAAATAAAGAAAGAAAGACATCTAAACTAAGCTTTGCTATATTCCTGACTGTATCTAAAAGAATTACTATACCGTAGTTAACTTACTTAAGATCAAGGCAGATGTGATGAATGGGTCTTCTTTAGTTGTCAGGCCAAAGACAGAATACAGAATGCTGTCTCTCTGTAAGAGACTTCTTAAATTAATATCTCAAATATTATAGGTTCATAGATAGGCTAACTGCTCTTGTGGGCCATTTTAAGCCTAGCAAATTATCCCTTGTGAGACTCAAACCCTGCACCTTGTGTTTACAAAGCAAACACCTTAACCATTAGGCCACCCTCCCAATGAATGGGTCTTCTTTAGTTGTCATCAGGTCAAAGAAAGAATACAGAATGCTGTCTCTCTCTCTCTCTCTCTCTAAGAGACTTCTTAAATTAATATCTCAAATATTATAGGTTCATAGGTTCATAGATTAGTACTAGGCTAACTGCCCTTGTGGGCCATTTTAAGCCTAGCCAATTATCCCTTGTGAGACTCAAACCCTGCACATTGTGTTTGTAAGGAAAACACCTTAACCTGCTGGGATAGCTTGCAGAATTACATCATTTCTTGTCATCTGACTATCCTAGGTGAAACCCCCCACTGCTTGAATCTGGCAGTATTTAGCATCTACCTGTGAAAATACATAGACCTCAGATCTTTTGGCAGATTAGGGAAGTCATAAAACAATTTACATTCCTCCATATTTAAAGGCAATATGTAAAACTTCTCAGTGCATACATTGTGTCTCCTTGCTGCCATAAAGTAATTTCATTTCAGCTATTTTTCTAAAATTTACTAGACTAAGGTTAACCTCCTGTATCCCAGTTTCCACTGTTAAAATATATACATCTAAACAGTTACAACAGTGCATGTACATTTCTCTTTTATTCCAGTAGGGCACACTGTGGATACATTTCAACCACTTTGCAAAAAACTTTCTCAATACACGTCTGTACAAACATGTTTGGTATACACATGACATACAGTTCTAATACATTTTTAACACAAGCATCTTATATGAGTCATACTGATGTTCACAAATGACATATAATTATTTACAAAATTCCAGATAGTTGTGCTGGCAGTATCTCCTTTCGAGACACAGATGATTCAGTAAATTTAAAACATTTGCCAGATTTGTAAAGATACTTTTATAATAATAAAGAAAATGTCAGTTTGCTTCCAACATAATACATTTGTAGGAGATACAGCATCTGCAATGGCTTTTCCTTTATCTCCACTATATGCAAGCTATGTGCTTCTAATACATGTTTCAAGTACTACACTTAACGTTTACAAAAAACAATTACAGATGTGCCTTAGAAAAAAGTAGAAGTTGAAATTCAAAGAACTGTTGAATCAACAGACTTTAATAATTAGCTAACGACTACTCATATCACATTTTTTTTGTTTAAAAAGCTTTGTTTTACAGTAGACGGTATTGTAAATGGGTATAGGACGTTTTGACCCTACCGTTTTGACCCCTGCATTAACACATTCCATATTTAGATCTGTAACAAGGCTTTATAGTAGCTATTTTAGTTATTATTGTTCTTTTAGATATGTATATTTGTTTTATAATATTTCTATTATCATATATTAATGTTTTGTTGTTAAAAATTTCAATAAAAACAATTGAGAAAAAAGAAAAAAAGTAGAAGTGCTGGAAACTTAGCTTTACAGTGATGTGATTTAAAAACTGCTGAACTTAACTCTGATTTTCTCTTTGATTTTTAAATACAGAAAAAGCAATATTTCACTGCAGTGCTGCAAAAATATTTCCAAATAAACCATTATATTTCATCACATTTCCTTGTTATAGGCATAGTGTCACTAGTAGAGATGTTTATCCAGTTGTAATCTTTTTGATATTGCTGTGCAAGTCACCTCTGTATGCTTTATTTTGTATAGAATTTATGAAAATTCTGTTTATACTTTTAATAAAATTTGTAGACAAGCCTCAGTATTCTCCAGACTATAGTAGTTGTATACCAAACATCTACCACACAGTAACAAATACATCCCTCCATTTTCATAACATTCATGCAGATAATTGGATATCATCAATGTTCACTTCTACTATAAATAGTCATTTTACCAAAGCATCTGCAGATTTCACAAAAAAGCTATAGAGATGAAAAACAATTAGAGGTAAAATCATGAATCAGATATGGAATATCCTCAACCTATTGGCCGATGACAGGATATTTAAAATGTCTGTGGCCATTTTTTTCCCTATAGGGCCAAATAAAATCCTATAACACATAATCATTGCCTGAACTGTATTATGGAATCAATCCAAAATGCAATAGTCATGATAATGTTACAAGTCATAATGTCTTTCACTGATGGCTTAGCTTAGCTTAGGAAACAGCTACAGTTAGCTACATTGAGTAGTTAAGTTTTGCACGTTATAAAAAGTTAAATAATAATCTGATTATCATAACAGCATAATAGACTGAGGGATAAAACCACTGGGGACCAAATAATAACACATGAAAATGTGCCTTCAATGGGAACGTTGGCTATTTTTAGTTATTTGTTAACTTGGTAAACCAACTAGACACAAATGCCCCTTTACAAGAGTGACCTGGGAGCACTTTCTGTTTAAGTAAGTTACTCAGTGACACAGTTTGCAAGTGAAAGCGGAGGGAGTGAAATCTAAGGCTACAGAATGAAGTTTGTTAGCAGCCCAAAGTACAGACACCCTAAAGGTAACTGACAGACCTTGATGTGAGTGGAACAAATGACCCAGATTAAACTGAAATAACCATAAAGTACTGTGGACTGCCCTCCAAGACTATTTGGACAGATATTCATTGATTTATTTAGTAAAGTTTGTTCACTAGGATAGTGAACTAATCAGAAAGTAGACCTATTTCAGTCACAGTCCAGGTAACATGCAGTAAAGTTTAGATATACAAAATGGTTGCATTTAGATTAGCCAGGTGCTATTATCAAATACGCAGTAGTCATGAAACAGAAGTAACAGAAACTAAACACAGAGATATTTCTGGTAGAATAGGAGAATATATGCATTTAATGAATATGTTACAATTATGAAATGTACTAAGAAAAAATAAACAATAGAAACATTGTTAGAAGACTCATGATTATATGCACATAATGTACCCTAATATGTGGCAATCATGAACGCAAGAAAAGGAGTGAATGAATAGACAGATTGTTTGAGGAACAGAACAAAATGCAATGTACTGTGATAAAGCAAATGCCACTACCAATGAAAAAGCAGTTTAATTAATGAGTGGAAAAGTTCACAGATTATATTTTAACAGCCACATAGCACTGCGGATTACCCCGACAATAACTAAACAAAAATGTTTCTGTTTGTCTGTGTGCATGCTCATGTGTGTGTAGTATGAAAAGAAAACAATACTGTGGGCAGACTTTATTTCACTTGATCATAAATAAAATATCAGAAGTGTGCTTAGGAAGCACTTTGGGGTAGAGAGCCAGTCTGGCAGTCTCTAAACTACACAAAAGAAAAGCGATGTAGAGTGACCAATGGTTCCAAACTAACAGTTAAATCAAAGAAAGAACTGGAAATGCAAAATCCAAAAGTTTAATTAAGCAGTTTTGCTTGAATTACATGAAATTCATCAGAATAATCTATCCTTGAAACACAATTATTTAAATAATGATAGCTAGAGTTGCAACTACAATCACTTCCTCAAATAATTTATCTTGTAATTTAAAATCTATTTAATGTTCAAATGCTCCTTTAATCTGGGAAACACATCTGCATTAAAAAATGCCAGGATAATTCTCGATACAATAATGTGTTTCCCAGTTACTACTCCTATAATCCTCAGAAACCATTTAAAAAATAACATACATTTCTTAAACCCCTTCCATAAGAAGAAGGATTTGTAAAGTGCATCATCACCATCATCATCATCATCATCATCATCATCACAACCTCTTATGGAATTATAATGCTCATAAGGTCTCTCAATCTCTCTCTCTCTGTCTCACACACATGCACACACTAAAACACATTACTGTGCTAGGAATGCCTTTCACTTGATCACATTCAGACATTATTGTTGCACCTGGTCTGAAAGTAATTATTCTGTGTGGCAGCAGTGTATGAAGGTGGCTGACTAGTACTGCTTCATGAGGCAGAAGCATAGCAAGGATGGGGCAAAGGGGGCAGCTGCCTTGGGCACAAGATGTTACAGGGCATGATCAGGACGTTTCTGCATTCTTTTCTGTTCCAGCATTTCTGGATGCTCATACAGAAAACACTTCAGCATTTTGTGTGTGGTGAGCTGTTGTCGTAAGCCAATTGCTGTAAATATAGCAACTGGCTTGCTACAGTTTAAATCAGAGCATGGACTTTTTTTTTCTCTTCAACTGAAGAGCTGAGGGGGGTAGGGCACCAGACTGGGGGCAGGCACTGAGCACTAGATAAGCCAGCTGTGGACACTTAAATGACCATTGATTTGGCATATTAGATCATAGTGTGTGTGTGTGTGTGTGTGTGTGTGTGTGTGTGTGTGTGCACACGCACGTGTGCGCACGTCTGTGAGTATGTGTATAGATGTTTGTGAAACACAGTGGAATACATTACTTTGAGCAGAATTTGTTTCAGTGATGTACCATGTCATTATGTAGTTCTTATGGTAGGTGGGAGAAATATGAAAATATATGCTTAATTGTATAATTAATAAAACAAATTATTTATACTGGATATCTCAGATTTGCAAGTTATAGTGCAAATATAAATGACAGTTTTCTACAACATCTAAGGCTTCACAATGTCATGCAACAGTTTGTAAGTCACTTATTTTTTTTTTGAACTGTTACATGCATATGGAAATATTGCTTATTTTTCATAATTGCTAGCAGATAACTAACAATATTTCCAGGATAGTATGGTATAAACCAGCATTGACAGTGAAATGTCCTGTCTCCCACATTTGTATTTCACATTACATACCTCAATAATATATAGGTCTCACATTTATGAAAATATTAAGATAAATTTGAAACTATGAATAATGAGTGGCAAGCAAAGATTAATGTTTTCACTGCAGGACATCTTAGAGTAACAGTCTTAAGTGTCATTTTGTTAATAACTCCTTGCCCTTTCTAATACTGCCCATTATTAGCTGGTAAGTCACTTAGTTAAAGAAGCCAGACCCCAAAAAAGTTCTGGATGATATATAGAGGTATGGTTGTAAGTTGTAAGTATAAAAAAGGTGTCTTAGGCTTGAGTAGGAAGTAATTGTTCTGGGTAGATTCAATTTGTGAGCAAAATCATCCTAGGTTTTAATTGGACATATTTTGTGTTTCTTCTTTTCAGTTAATAGATGTGTACTCTGTCAAGGGGGCAATTTTAGAGGGAGAACATATGTTCAAAAGAAGCTGAAGCTCTTGTTTTACAATATTTCCTAACTGAGACTGACAATTTCAATGGTTTGGTGACAATAATTACTAGTTTATTATCATTGTTTTACATCATATTTACTGTAGTTTTTCATCCATTAGATTCGGACAGCATGAAGGTGATATAGTCTATTTACAACAAACTCACTTATTTTCCTCTTTTTACAAAGGCAGATACTAAATACTTGACATTGTAAATATACTGTGCAATTATTCACTCAGCAGAATTAATACCAGTATTTATTGGCCCGTAAACTTTATGTCTTCAAACATTTAAAATGTTCAGACAGAAAAAAAACTTTATGGATAACTATGATTTACCACTCAGAAAATCATGCTGTAGGTATTTTTTTATATTTGCACCTAAATGTGCAACTTGTGTACAGTTTGCACATGAATATTTAGATATGTTTCCTAAATACGTAACTAAAAATTTCAGTTTCAGACATATAGCTTTGTAATGCTAGGAAGTACAAATAGGCCTACGAGGACAATAAAATGTACCTGGTTGCAAGGCTGTGTTATATTTGTTTTCTCTAAAGGGTATGTATATGACTTCTTTTTTTGGAGTTCAGAGTGCAGCATATCCAGAATATACTCACAGAGTTTCCTTTACATGAGATGCAGAATCTTTAAAGCTTCCTTTTTATATCACACCCATTCATACACTCTCTATTAATCTGTGGATTATCATTGTCAAACTTTTGAAAATGCAGGGCTATAAAAAGGTAGCTTTTAAAAAAAGAGTACATTTTTATTTTGAAATGTAATACTTTATCCCTTAGAGGTCTTAATATGGAATGCAACTGGACATGTTTTTTTTTTTTTTTTTATAATTGAATCCCAATTATCTTAATGTGTAGTATATGACTGAATATCCAAGTTACTTATCCTGACAGTTTTATAAGGAAATCTAAAAGCAGTACAGAGATCTGGGTATTTATAAGCATGGTTCAATTAAGGCCAGGAAGGCCATTACAAAGAACAGACCTGAAATATTTCAAAAACAATCAGTTTAAAAGTACAGCTGTCAGTTCACAGTAACAAATATAAAATGCATCCAAAACATAAATATATTATTGTTTTTCTATGAGGCCCAAAATGATTACATATTTCTTTATAACTGACATTTTTTTCATTCTTTTTAAATCTTGTGATATCAGAAAAGCGTTTTGTTCAACTAAAGCAGAAAAACAGACTGTGCAAAACGCAAAAAAAACACTCGCCAACTGTGTCAGCAAAGAGCAAAAGTGCAAAAATCTGCTGTTAATCCACTAAAGTCGCTGAAATCATGTAAAAATTTATTTGAAGTAGAACAAGGTTAAAAATAGTTAAGCGCTTTCACTCTTCTAAGCGAGCTTCATCAGAACAAACAGATTTTACTCATCAGCTTCATTTAAATATTAAAGTCTTGGTGCCAAATTTAATGGTCTTAAAGCTACAAAGAGCAATAAAATAACTTCATTCAAAAAATTATAACTAAATAGTCTTACTAAAAATGTTATACTCATATAAACATATAAACACGTAAAATTCTACTAACATTGAATACATATTAAAAACTGTTGAAATTAGCTTTTCAACAATAAAATAGGTTTGACTGATATATAGTCATTAATTCCTGGTGGTTTCATAGCATCTGTAAAAAGTTGCCACCAGTATTCTTTATATGCTAATACATTTTTAATATTGCCTCCCCTAGGATCTGCTCTAATGGTTTCTAGTATTGCAAACTTAAAATGATGTTCCTTACCTTCCCTATTGATGTGCCTATATAGGGCATTCTTAGTATCTTTAGTTTTTATACTGTACATATGGGAATATATTCTCTTTCTAAATTGTCTTTCAGTCCTGCCTATGCAATAAGCTGGACATATCATGCATTTAGCTAAATATATAAGCGTACTGGTTCTGCAATTTCCTTGTTTAGGTCTAACCAAGGTCTTATTAACATTATTTAAAATCACTTTGCTCTCTTCTAATATATCTTTACATTGGCGACATTCCCCACATTTGGTGGTATGTGTTTCTTTTCTGTTTTTTGTCTTGGCTCCATTTTCTAATATGTATTTCAGGTTCCTACCCATTTTGTATACAAAACAAGGTTTAGAGCCTAATATATTCTGTATATCCTGGTCAGTAAAAAATATCTGCCAATTTCTAGTCAGAATGTTTTTGACTATATAAGAATGTGGGCCATATTCTATGATACAAGCTTGGTTAAATGTAATGTTGTTTTCTTCCTTATCAGTTGTGTTAATACTGTTTACTGGTGTTGAATTTCCACTGTTCTGTCCCAATAGTGATGTGTATTTCTTTCCCTATTCACTCAGGACATATTGACTGGTATCCAGCATCATTCCTTCGTCATAACCCCTTTCTCTAAACAAACGTATGATAAATTTAACCTTGTCTACCATATCCTGGTAGTCGGATGTCATCCTAATGGCTCGGATGAGTTGTCCTTTAAATATGTTATACTTAAGTTTTGTTGGGTGATTACTACTGTATTCTAAGTATGAATTGGTAAAAGTGGCTTTTCTATATATTTAACCGAGCTTCATTACGCTGACAGTTGGAAACCTAGCAAAGCATATGCAGATATTGTTTAAATGTACAACCCCCCCATCCTCATGTGGGAAGGAGGTTGCCTTTCGCCCCTTACTTGTATGTGCTACCTCTGAGGTGTACACCCTTAGGAAAGAGTATGCCCATTTCCCAACATTTTGTGATATCACAGAATATACTATAAACTTCTGATCAGTGACTTTATGAAGCCTTACAGATGATTGGATTATATTTCTCTTATTGACTTTGTAAATAGAACTCAAACTTGCAGATGTAAATGTTCTCACTAGGTTTAGGGTTAAAATGATTTTAACAAGCTTACCAGCTGCACCTATTTTTTCACTGGATTTTTATGGTTCATATGATACCTTATTAATCTATTGCTTTCATCTCTATAAATACTGGGCATTTTAGTCTCACTGCCAACAAATAACTTTCAGTATTTTACAGTATAATTCGCAAGGCTGGGTTTTTCATTTAAAGCTAGTCAGAGTACCTCCTATTTTCTTGTTGTATTTTCTCTCTCTTTAAACTAGTTGTGGCAGATGTTGAATTTCTTGTATTCTTTAGGACTCCCATAGTCACTAAACAGATTATATATCATGGATAGAATGTCCTACAACTTTAATGAGTCAAAAACGTATAAGTAATTCAAAGTCCATGGCAAGCAACAAAAGGTAAAGAATGGGATATGAATAACTCAGCACACAGCTTCTGGTAAACAGGAAAAAGACAGATATGACATGGATAGACCATGGTTGGTTTAAGCAGTGCATCATATATGCCTTTACTCCATCCACATAATGCCATCTAGTTGAATATTTAAGGTATTGTAGTCACTAATTTAATCAATGACCACTATCTGATATAAGCTACATTTCTTGGCATTGACATGCCAGGAAATCTAACTTCAGGATAAGGCACAGGATGCTACTGCTCAACAGCCACCATCCTTACTGGAGCAGGATTTTGTATGGGAAAATCAATACAACAAAGTATGAAATAAAATGATAGAGATGTTTATCCTGGATGGCGCAGTGGTGCAGCGATAGCATTGTCGCCTCACAGCAAGGGGTTCTCCAGTTCAATTTTCATCTGGGGTGCCTTCTGTGTGGAGTCTGCATGTCCTCCCTGCGTTCATGTGGGTTTCCTCTGTGTGCTCCGGTTTCCTCCCAAGTTACAAAGACATGCGTCTGGAGCATTTCTCCCTGGGCCTCTGTTGAAAACTGGCTCGTTCCAAGTTGGACTTTCCCAGTTAACAAATGTTAAATAAATAAATACAATAAATTATATTAATAAACCAGCAGAAAACAACCAAGAGAGAGCAGTACAGAACTCAATAACTCTAATCCAGCATTAGAAGAAGTAGCAGTGTCAATGGAAGATGCACAATTTGTTGTTGTTTGCAGACAAAAAGATTCAGTGAATGTCATGGGATGGGAAAGGCCATGGCAGTAATAGTATTAAACCTGATGAAGATACAGTAAGTGGTATCTGATTTAACACTCCACGAAACTAAATATGTGAATCCATGGTACAGCATTATTTTATACAGAATTACCAATTAGGCTGTCATGACATTTTTAAACCTGGACAAAACTGAACTAAGCTGGTGGATTCAATGAAGGTTATGAATGTTAGCAGCACTAACAGACATGACTACGTGCCCTATACCTATGTTTGAGAAAGTACAAAATAAGTGTCCTTATTATGAGTCTGCTGTTGTGATTGCACTGCAGACATTTGGTTCAAGTCACAAGAAAGAGTAGCCAAAAAGTTTTATAGTGATGTGGAAGCTCTTTGGTGGAGCAGATTGCATTATAACAGTTATAGAACTGATGGCTAAGGATAATGTCTTTCACTTCAGCCAAAGTAACAATTCTTCTATTTTTTCACTTATTTGACTCTCAGTCCTTTGTTCTGTCCCTCCACCCAGGATTACCAAACTATGCTGAATCCAGACCTACAACACCTACATGTTGTTCTGATAGCTGTAAAAATGAAGAACAGTTGTGGAAAAGTTTCTTTACCAATAGTTGTCAAATGTCTGTGAAAGGGTGATATGATTAGACTTAAACATATAAGACAATGAGATAAGTTACAAAGAATACAACCAAGACCAGGGTAGATATGACTGTCACCAACCTTTTGCTTTTTTACATGCATTAAATGCAGCCATTAGTTTCCCCCACCAAAAAAGTTGCTTAAATACTAAACACTCATTCAAAGTTTTTTTTTCTTTCTCAAGCACTGCCATCTCATAATTTTTAGGTTAGTTCCATAATGAAACTCTGATTCATTTTTTTTCCAGGCTACTGCTGACTTCATATCCCTGGGTTCCTCCCCCATAACTCCTTCCTCCAAGTGCCACCACATCAGGTGACTCCCTTGTGTATCCCATCATCAGGTGGGTCGCATCATTCAAGACAAGAATGACATCTCAGCCTTACAAGCAATGGATCCCCCATACCAGGAGAGAAGCAAGGCCTCCCCATCATGCAGACACATTAGGCTTGGTGAGCTATGAGATATGGCCTGGAAATGCACCTGCCCCAGGCCTGTAGACTGGACACAACTCCTTAACCTTTCCAGCAAACTGATCTCTCTGAGCCATGACTTCCACCATGGCTTCAACTTCAGATCTACCTGTCATGTTCCCTTTCCACAGGATAGCCTGCCCATCTGCCCATCCTTACCTGCCTGCATCATCAGGTACCCAAGCCACTAGGTGAACTCTGGTTTCCTGGGCCATAGTCATAGCTTTGTTCCTTATGCCACATGCACAGATTTGAAACTCTGACTCTTCTGATATTAAGTCACACAACTATAATCATAAAATGTCAGAATCACTTGACTGTGAACAACAGTTGAACTTAAAAAATAAGTAATAAGTGTTTTTTCAGGGGACGAGCCCCTGTATATTCCCCAACATGAGGAGCTGCAACCCCATACATCCTGTTACTTATATAACAACTCTGAGAGCACAGTATTTTGCGGAAAAGAAAATTTCTGAAGATCCTGCAATCTGAGTCTTTCAAGACAAACACAGAATCGCACATTAGTAATAGCATATTAGAGTGTCAGTCACTAGTGTGTGGATAACAACTCTGGCACTCTCCGGTACCCTGTTAGGTACTAGCTATAAAACCATCAGAAACTCTGGTGTAAACACAGAAGATGTCATATGTATGTGTGTGTGTGTGTGTGTGTGTGTGTGTGTGTGTGTGTGTGTGTGTGTGTGTGTGTGTGTGTGTGTGTGTGTGTGTGTGTGTGTGTGTGTGTGTGTGTGTGTGTGTGTGTGTGTGTGTGTGTGTGTGTGTGTGCGTGTGTGCGATATGGTGACCCAGAATGTTTATATTTGCCCTGCTACTGTTCATTTGAACCCGTAGGGTTTCTCTATTGTTCACTTGCCTTATTTGTTCATAGAGTGAAGATTTGATGACAGAGCCCTAATTCCATCGCACTGCATTCTGAAAGCAATGGGAACAGTGAGCTTTAGAGCATTTGTCAGATATAGCTCTTAAGATTAACTATGGTAATCAGAATCAGACAAGCCACATCTTTGGTCATATGTCCCTGCCATTCCTGACACCCCTGCTGTGTAAACATTTAGCAAACTTTGAAGCATTCATTGGAGATTGTATGCACATACATCACAGAAAATTGCATTTTGTCCTCTTTTCTTCACTCACATTTTAAGAATACTATGCATTCATTCTTTAAGCCTTATGTCTTTAAATATCTGGGCTATTATTATGTACTTTTATATCACAAGATTGATCAGGTCAGAGCTAGACACACAGCAGTGTAAACATTGACTCTGGGTGATTTGGTCACATTGACTAATGCTGATGTGAAACCCTGACCCCATGTAAAAACAGGAAAAAGGGGGTTGATGACAAAGAAGACAATAACTCCTATCTCAGAAGATAATAGGATAGAGGTAGCAGAGAAATCTTTGGCCTTATGCCATAAACAATTAAATGCAGCTTGTCAGGATAGACTGAGAGCCCTTGGAATCTGAAAGTGTAGTTTTGCTTTTGTTGTTGTGCTGTTAGAACTGCCACTACAGATATCTTTCTCTACCAAAACAATCCAGTTTGATTTCTGCATTGTAAAATTCCACACCACTAAATGACACTGCCAGACTTTAACCTCATGAAGTTATCTGGATAGCTTCCAAAAACTTTTCTGTTACTGGAAATCCTTGCTGCAAAAATAGTCCGAGATTACATAGCTGCAATGGTTCCTTTTATTGTAGGTTACTGTGCTAATTACAACAAATATGGGTGTAGCCATCCTGAAATCATGTTGCCATTGTTATATTTCATATATCCTGTGAGTACTTAGTAACTGAAGAAATACCTGAGAGAGACAAATAACTAATTTCAAAAGAATGTAGAGGTGCTGAATTTCATTAAAAATGACCTGCCGTACTTCAGAAATACATAAAGCCCTTAATTTATAAGGGTCTACTGCAACCATATGGTATTGTATTCAGTGATGATAAAAATGCAAACGCATTTCGTTGCAAGTAGATACCTTTCTTTCCAGTAACTCACAACTCTAAGAATGTTTGCAGCAGTAGCATCTCTTTTATTAGCATGCCAAAATAAATTCTTGTATACTACTCAAGTACGACTTCTCACATCTACCCTCCATATGGCTACTTAGTTTATATGCTCTCAGGTTCAAATATACATGTACAGTTTTGCATTTTACAGATGTCGCACTACTCTGGCAGACATTAAATAATATTTCTTAAGGCAGTTTAATTATAACTCACATCTTCCATATTAAGTATCTTTTGAGATGCTAAAATCTCCCCAGTACATCTTTATTTCTGTGGCATTGCCATGACCAGATAGCTTGTCTTCCTGTATAATTAATTCTGAATGTGAAATGCCATGACAAACTATTATTTCAGTTTTTCATTGCTGCTTACAAAGCAGGAAAAAAGTAGCATGCACTCATTCCTTTTGGCAAAAAATAAATGCATTTGTTTATTTCATACTTTTAAAAGCACAGGGAACAGTAGCAAGAAAGAATTGAAGTGATGCTTCTACTTTCATTACATCAGTACTACAGCAATGTATATTTGTGTTTGTTTCTCTTTTTGGGGCTTTTTTCACCTCCCCTGAATTATCCCATGACCTCCTACCTCTGCACCCCACATCCATTGCAAGGTCTACCAGCTTAACTTCTGTTGTCTGAGCCGATTCAAGCTGTGCCTGGTGTCAGAGCTTAAAGGTGTTTCGGGTGGGGTGGGGTGGGGGACTGGTGGTGGTATCTCACAGTTACATTCTACCAGAATTTTTTTTTTTAACCTATGATGGCCTACCTGTTCACCCCCACCCACTATAGTTGCATAGATTTGCCCACTGGGTGGGTGTACACTGGGAAAGGGCAGCAGCTCAGCCATGTCCTCACCCTTTTCCCCTCTCTGGACAATTTCCCTATGCCAGCATCTCCACCTACCACCAGAGATCACTGACAGGAACACATGCACATCCACCCTCATCCCCTTTGATGGACAGCCCCATCCTCCCTTGCCACTCCGTCAGTTGCCCAAGCTGGTAATTGAACCTGTGTTGGCAGGCTGCAGTCAGGGCTTTGTCTTCCTACATCACAAGAGTGGCCTACATTTTTTGTATATTTCAAGGAGTGAGATTTTTTCAAATTAAACACTTTATTTAACCAAAAAACCACCAAGCAGAAAGCCAGTAAAAACAAAGACTCCACAGCCTAAGAAGCTCAATATTTATTTCACTGTGAAGTCCATTCTACTCAGCACAGATAGCGAAAACAGTTGACAGCTAAAACAGCCAGCTATAAACCACACATTCACAGTTGCAATAAAATGTCTCCACAATAAAGCAAAAAATATACCACCACTTTATTAAACCATTTACAACATTGCATTCAAACAATTTTATTTATCTTCCTTTGAGAAATAGTCATTATGACATAATATATAGACATATCATGAAATAAACTGAAAAAGAAATCAAAAATAGCCTGCAAGCACTTGTATAGATTTACAGATGTTATCTTTAACTTAATATACATCTTTTACTTTTTAACTGTTTGTTACCTGATGTATTAGTCTTTTTATTTACTACCTTCCTTCCCAATGAGATGAAGCATAATACACAATGACTCTGAATACAGCTTCATGTCTAAATGACTATAAGTCCATATTTTTGGTTTATAATTCATCATTTGAAATTGTTGCCACCCAATCTATTGGGCATGTTTTCTAATATTGAAAGGTTACTTCAGTGTTGTGGAAATTACATTTTTGATCCATACATAGTGTGTTATTAGAAATGAAAAGTTTTGGAGAAAGAGGCCTAATAGCCAGATTTTAGAGTTATCTTGGCATGGTAAGTACATTCTAATTGTTATCCTAATACTGGGTGACTGGGGAGCTTGGCCAAATTAAGTGCAGACATTCTGCTTCCCTTTCCTGGCATTTCCAGTGTTTACCATCTCTGGAACTCTGTCGTTGCCTTATTTGCTTAATTGTCCATTGTGAACTTAAGATCATTTTTGCTATTGTGAAGTTAGCTAATACAGGTGATCTGTTATCGTTCAAGAATTGCATATAGTGATTCTATTCCTGCATAAAGATATCTGACTTTAGCATATTCTCCCATTCTTGTTTAATTCCCACTAGCATCTTCTCCATGTTACCCAGTGTTTTGGGGTATCACGCACTCAATTTATATTGAGTAAGTTGAATACCCTTGTATGGCTTGGTTTCTTACATGGGAGGGGTTTGCTAAAGATATCTCTGAGTTGGAATTATTGCAATCAGGTAATATCAGCCTGTTCATATTTATGCTAAAGGTCTGTCAGTGGTTGAATCTGTGAGTCTTCAGTGTTAAGGAGGTCTTTTATAAACCAAATACCTCCCATAACCTAACAAGGAGTGAGATTTTGGAGAAAGGCTGGATCACAATTTCTTCTTCCTTCTTCCAGACTTTTAGTTTCATTTTCCAGTTCTCTGTGCCATCTTTTATTTCACTGAAGCCATTCCATGTGATGTTTAAGGACATGTCCACTCTCATTCGGAGTTTCAAGGACTTGGAAGTGCTTGCTGTACATCTGGCCCACCCTCACCAGCTTCCAGTGGTGGTGATGCTTCAGTAGTATGTGTTGTTTACATTTTTTGCTGAAGTATGGATTTAGCCTCATGGTTCCATAATTCTAGATGCCACTCATGTCATGAACAACACAAAAACTGTAGGTGTGTGTTTGGGGTAGGGTGGAGCAGTAATGGATACAAAATCTGCTCATAAAGGAACCCATGAAGTTGGAGGGGGCACAGAAATAAACACTTTATTAAGCTGAGACCGTCAAGGTAGTAATGACTGTTTTAGAATGCTGCATTAGTGAAACCATGTAAATGTGTAGCTGAACAATTACTGTTTAATTAAACTGAAGGACAGAGACACTGCGGGCCATCCTTGGTAACTTGAATGACTATGGACAGCAGGACTGCTTGATGCCTTAAGCTTTTTCGGAAACATTTCTTCATCATGCTCCCATGTTGCTGCTCTGCTGCCACGTATCCAGTTCTTAATTGCCACACATTCAATTTAGATGTATTAGGATGATCCTTGGAGTGTTGTGGCTTTGTTTATCAATCAGTCTGCCGCCCCCCACTATAGTATTTTTTGCCTGGAATCATGCAACTTCTTCATTTTCACATCTTCTCTTATTACAGTTTTCTCTCAGAGAAGTGGAGTTTTTTACAAGTATTTCTGTAGCATCAACATGCAGGCTGTTAGCCATGTCCCGCTATCTAGCCTGAAGACAACTTGACCCATGTTTAGAGAGTGCAGCTGTGAGGGTTCTCTGTTGAAATGTCAGCATTCGAAATGCCAAGTGCCAACAAGCTGGAAAAAAAAGACAAAAAACCCAGGAGAAGAGCTAATCTCGAAGATCGCTCTTCTCCTTTAAACTTCTTTTTTGCAGGGGGTAAGCCCCCTTGCACCTCCCAGTGTGGGGAGCAAACCTTCCTAATCTTTTATATACCAACTCTAAGATTGCCATACCATAGGAAAAAGGGACTACTCCAAGAAATGGCCATTATTCAGGACTCACTGTAGTGGATCCCGACATTTCGAATAGTTACCAGCTGGGGTTATGTCAACTCAGAGCCACCAATATTCATTCATGCTGCATTACTGACATAGGAGAGCAACATAATTCCTCATTCTACTCTAACTGAAAAGGGTTCAAAATAGCCACCATTGTTAACAGGTAAGGTAAGCTTTTCTTGCATTAAAACTTCCCTTACCCATGTTCACTCTGTGTTCTCTAACTTTTACGCATTTTAGTGTAGATTTCTGTCAACATTTAGATCTTGATCTCTTCCTCTTTTTGTACTCATCTTCCCAGTCTTCTACAACTGCAAGCCTTAACTATTTTGTCTTCTGCAATCCTCATTATTATTTTTTTTTCTGTCTTTGACAACTGCTTCTTGTCATATTCATCAATGCCTAGTCTATGTTGAATCTGTAATCACTATATTTCAAATATTATTTGCACTCACAAATGGTCTGATACAATTTCTATGTATCTTTCTCTCTCTCTCACTATATATGTTTTGGAGCTTTTCTCCCTGTGCCTTCACTGAAAAGGGATCTTGAATGACCCAGTCAGAATGCTGAAATTAGTGATCAAAAAGCCTCCTGTATTTCTCCATTCAAAGAAAAAAGTCCACCATTGGAAGGTGTTTCTGTCTCTGAGAAGCTCCCAGATGGGATACCATGGCCTCACTGAGAAAGACAACACTTTTGGTGCTGGCACCTTTGGATTTCGAGGACTCCCTGAGGGAAAGCATAGTATCATAGAAAGTAATTTTCTTAATGGAGGTATCTGTCTGATGCCTTCTGTCATAGTCAGAGCCATGATAAGACTCTTCCTTGGTTCAATCACCACCTCATTCTGTGCCACAGATAGATACAAAGCTACTGGCATGAACTTTATGGGAGATAAGAGAATATAAAAGAAGAAATGTTAGCAACCATGTCTTCTGGCATCAGGGGTTATAAATGCCAGGATTTGTTTATTATTTAAGTTTGTTTACTGGTGTAGTGTACTGGTTTCAGTGGACCAATTACAGGTACTTTGTGTGTAATTTTTTGGTCTTTCTGGCTAATTTGGTATAGTACTCCTCATATATGCAATTTTTCCCAACAGTTGGTATCATCACTGGCCTTCATAAACTTGCCTGTGCCAACTCCCCTACTACTGACATCAGTGCAACACTTGTCATTGCCACATATTTGACCCATAGAACACAGATCTGATACCATAGCAGCCTAGGCATTCAGTGCCACTAAGTCAACTACAGTTTCAAGCACTTTCACATCATGTGAAGGCATATATCAAAACTTGTTTCAGACAATGAACATTGCCACCAAGCCAGTGATAGTGCCCAGCTTATTTATCTCAGCATTGCTCATAGCCATTTCAGGTATGACGCATCCCCTCTTATCTTTGGTAACCAAGATAGAGGCCGTATCAGAGCTCTATTTGGTAGGTGGGAAAACACTACAACAATAGTTGGAATGCCCAGAGAGTTCTATAGTTTGATGCTAATGGAACAATGTTTATCAGGACAGAATGTTCTGCAGGCTCCAGTCAAAGCAATTCTGCAACCTCCTAGGCAGGAACAGACAAACAAGAAATGGCCTTTTCATCATTAGATCAGAGCCTTTCCCAAAAGACCAAACAAGATCCTACCAAAAACAAAGCATTTGGGCTGATTAGAAGAGCTTCTTACCACTGACATGAATGATGTGAGAACAGTTTTCCCTGGGTCCCCTGGGTCAACCCCTCATGACCCCAGATTCAGAGAATATATCCATGTGATGTATGAGAACGGAAGATGGCCCATCAATTTCATTCCCTCGCCCGAGCAAAGGTTGTAGGACCCATGGAGCTGCAGTCCTCAAACCTCTTGGGTGATTCCACTCTGGTGGACATTCTTAATGGTGTCACTAGGTTGCATGGGATAAGCTCCTAGTGCCACAGTAGTCAGATAGAGATTTTTATCCAAAAGGGATTAGTCTGTATAACCAGGGACCCCAAAGTTGTACACAACTGTGAGTGCAGCAGCTCTCAAGTGAGTTCTAGCACCACAGAGACAGGCCATCCATCCATTCATCCATCCACCAGGTAAAGAGTTTAGATTGATAGGCTAGGGAAACATTATTTTCCTTCATCAATACTTTCTTTGGGGATGCTAAATTACTTGGTTCACATGATTGCTTTTCAGAGGGTTCTTGTGAACCAGTTGAACTGTTGACCAAGGAACTGTTAAATAAGGATGGGAAAGTGTCTTCTACACTGAGAAACTGCATGATCTGTATCATTTATAATACAGGTGAAAGCTTGGCCAGTGCTGTAGCTGATGCCCTAACAATGTACCGGTATGCCTGGCTTCATCTTACCAACTATCTGAAAAATACAGAGGCAGCATTTATTGACTTTCCATTTTCAGGGCCTTTCCTGTTTTGTAAAAATGCCAACAAGCACCTAAAATTATGTAGGAACAGGGAAAGGCTATCACAGCTCTAAGGGTGAAATTTTAGCCTTCACAAGGAGATTTTTTTCAGATGTAGGTCAGGTTCGGACCACGGCAACTTTACCAAGGGGGAGTGGGAAGGGACCAATAGCCTGGCGTGGCTTGTTCAGCAATTACTGCAATGCTTGTATAGACAAAGGGAATCACTTCTAGTCAGGAGACAATGGGCAGTTCATATGAAGCCAGATTGAAGCCTCTACTGGGTGTTCCAAGTAAAGACGATTGTCCTACATGTGAATGAGAAGTTCAAAATCACAAAAATCAAATGGTAAATTGACATTTTATCCACAGATTACAATATTTTCTTCAGGTTACCTTAACAATGAAAGTCCTTGCCAGATGTGGCATCCCATAAATTCAGGCAAGGCAAGAAATATTATCCTTACTACACAAAAGAGCCATTCAAGAGGTCCAACCAACTTGTGCAAGCCAAAGCTACTACCAAAAAGGACCTAGGACCTCAGAGCCCATTGAATCTCAATGGTCTAAATTAATTTGTAGTTTAGTAAAAATGCCATGTGGGAGACATGATCTCAGAGAAAAGAAATCCCTGTCATGTTTATCAAGATGAGACTGCATGTGCACTTTATAATTCTAAGATGTCTGTTTTCACATAAAGGTTGCTCAGGAGTCAAGGAGTTACTTGCACTTCTGGGTAGGAGCTGGTTGCTATCAGTTCAGATGCCTACCCTTCAGTGTTTTTGTGATGATAGGAAATACTGCCAGCCATCCTAGAAGAAGTAGGGCAGTGGATATATGACTTGTGCCAGCACAACTTGCTGGAAGTTTGTAAATTATTATGTGTCATTTGTATATCAAATTGATTTGTGCAGATAATTGTGCTGACAATATATTTGTGAGGTTTGCTTGCTTGTGTTGAAATGTATCAACAGTGTACCCTGCTAGAATGAAAAACAAATGTACATGTATTATTGTAACTGAATTAAATGTATATGTGTTAATACAGGATACTGGGAAAGCAGAGGTTAACCAGCTAGCTTACTTTAAGAAAAATAAGGGAAATGTAAATGAGCTGTTAAACCATTACAACAGTACACAAAAGTGCTGAATAGGACTGGAGACAGTGGGTCTGGAAGAAGCCTTTGTTGATTAGCTCAGTAAAAAGAGGGGAAGCCCCAGGCACTGCCATAAACATTTAGATGTATATTGTAACAGTCTATGCTAAATTCCTGTTGTAGCTTCAAAGAGGCATACTGTGAGAACCTAGAGTCAGGTCACCAGATGAGGTTCTTCTGCAAGCCATGTTGGATATTATATTTTACAGGGAGTAATCTCTGATTATTGAGTATTTTGTTTTGAGGGACCTGGCTAGAAAGACAACTCATACATTTCATTGTGCCTTGCTCTGTCAAGTAAGTTATTAGGGAATAGCAATTCTCCTAGATTCAGTCAGAAATATAATGAAGCTTAGTTTACAAATGTTTTTTCTTTATTTGTATGAGTCTATCCATCAATGTTATTGTCAATATTTCCTGTGAATTGAACTCTGTGGTTTACTGTAAATATATATTTAGTATTTTCTTGTTCTTTTGTTATTTATTCTTAGATATATTTAAACTTTTCATTGTGGCTGTTCCTTTTTAGAAAATATTTAAGCTTTGAGAGTATTTACACATATTTATTTGTTTATAACTCTGGCCACTCCTGAAAGCATTGCTGTTTGGTCAACATTTCCATTTGTATTAATATTAACTTCACTCAGCATAATTGGACACCCTTTCAAGAGCCTTACAGTAATTGACTGGCGGTAGTGAATATACCTTATAGTATGGGCAAAGTTGTTAAAGTGGGTTATCTGTGCCAGCCTTTCCCAGGTGTGTGTGTGTGTGTGTGTGTGTGTGTGTGTGTGTGTGTGTGTGTGTGTGTGTGTGTGTGTGTGTTTGAAAATTAAATCTCAAAGAGTGTGTGTGTCAGCTACTTGGGACAGGGGCACAAAGCACTAATTTCACAGTGCCAGTGGAAAAAGGCAGATATAGACACCCAGACTCTGGGCTGAGAGCGTGCCCTGTGTGCTCTTAATGAAAATTGTGCTTGAAGCAAAGAGGTCTGCATTTGGAAATACTGAGTGTATCCATTTGTGTTCCAAATGCACATCCCTCTTCAGTGTTAGTGGTGAGGATTCAGGCTCCTTGATTACTGGCCCAACTGGGGCCATCACAGTCTTCACAACCCCCCAGGGTGCTTAATAAGTGAATGGTACTAGCAAGTACTCACTAGAACTGAAGAAGCAAAAGTGTTTCCCTAGCTGGATAAACGGCTCCTGACTGCACTTTCCAATAGCATAGTAAAAGAGTAGGCATTGTCTCTAACCAGATTGTTCCATCCCCTGGGCATTATCATTAGTATACCCAGTTTGTAGCTTACCCCTACCTAGCAGATAACCTTTTTTTGGGTATATCTTGACTAGCATGCTTTGGAGAACATTTCTGGACCAAGAGAATTCATGAACCTTGGGGGGGTGGGCATGTCTCTTCCACCCATGTTGCAGTGACTTTGGATACTATCATTATGCTTAGGGGTATAGAATGATGGTAGGTTAAATATTTTTCAGCTGTGGTTAACTATACTTTACAAACAGTATTTTTTGGCAAAAAGATATTCAAATCACAATGCATCAATAAAATAAGTTACACCCCAGACAAATAGGTATTATTTTTTTCCAGTTCTGTTTCAATGTAGTTCTTGTTCAGTATTTTTCATTAAGAAATTGCATTTGCTGTCGTGTGGGTTGACAGAGTTATAGTAAAGCATACGACTAAGAAAGAGGTTACTGTCCTGGGGTTAAGTAAGATATATGATGTCATACAAAATAAGAAAGTTGAAGTTTCTGCAAGGAAATAACATACTGAAATCTGAAACTTCAGTTTCATTGACTAAAAGATTATAATAGGGAAAAAGGCTGATAAGAGAAAAAGCAGAAAAAAGAATAAACATTCAGTATAAATATTCAGCAAACCTTTACTATAAATAGCATGAAAATATGGTTGAGGATTTGCTGTTTACTAGGTTACAAAACCGCAAAATGAGATTAGATTTATTAATAATTCTGAATGCAAGTTTTAAAATTAGGCAGGTTAAATAGAGATATGGTCTTTTGGTCACATATCAAAATACCAAAATTTCTCCTAATAGAAACAACTGATATTTAATTTATAATTGGTGGAAATTTGATATATGATTTGTAGATGCTGTTATTTAAATGTATTTTGTGGACAGTGTGGTCACTCTGATAAAGGTCTGATATAGTAGGACTGAAAGCACCTAACAATTTTACTATTCATTAAACTTGTGATATGTCTCCTTGTTACCAGGGAAAATTTAGTGCTGAGTGGTACACAGAAAGGAGTACAGATTAGTCTTATTTTGTTTGGGCTAATGTCTACTGCTGTCATTTGAAAGTTAAAAAGTAAAATTAATGATTAACATGGGACTTTTGTGCAGATTGATGATTTCCATTTATTTGCAATGCATATGATTTTTGGTAGTGGTAAAACACAGTAAATATGTAAAATTATGTAATCTGAAAGAATGTTTAAAAAAGTTGGTCTAGATCCAAATATTTGTTAAGTTTTTGGGTTTTGATGAAAAGGTAAGTTAAAGTACAATTTATTTTGCAAAGTATGAAATTAAAATTTGGGATGTGGCATTTGGTAACAGGGAAATATTAATGGAAGGGTAGGAAATTAATGTTAGTAAAATGAAAGATAGCTAGGTGGTGGGGGTTTCACCATGCCCTTTTGTGAAAGAACATTTTAAATAAGCCTTGATAGACCATGAAGTGTATTTGCTTGGAGTTTGTCCTAAAAAAGTTCTCCTTTTATATTTGCAAAATAATGTAAACAACCTGCTCTCCATGTGCATAGGTATGCACATGGAGAGCAGGTTGTTTACATTATTTTGCAAATATAAAAGGAGAACTTTTTTCAGTGATAAAGAAACATGAAACATGAGCATTGAATATGATTAACCTAGTTCTACAATATTATTAATTCCAAATGCATTAATGTGTTAATGTATGTTGCTAGACGGTTAGAAGCACTAAACTGAAATGGAATTTGTCAGGTAAAGGAAATTGTAGGATGCCGTGGGATGTGGTAAAGAGAATACAAAAGAAGACTTTATTTACACTTTTTAGTTTTGCATTTATAGACATTAGTTAATAGTGAAAATAAATAAAAAAAGGAGTGGCATAGGAACATTCTGGATTCATTCTACATATGACTGGGTTGGTAAAGTTTTGATCTTGAGGAAAGACAAGCTATAAAAATGGCATAAGTAATATTTAGAGATTGTGAGGTCATGGGATTTTGTATATGTAAATTATATAATGTACAGTACCCATCAATGTAGACCTGAAATACAGAAATAATGAAGAAATATATATGTTTGTTTAAAGGTTGTTCTTGTGATGAAATGTCAATGCACATATCTTTAAATATGAATTATATTATGAATTTTAGTTGTGAAAGGGATAGATTATTTAATATAAACCAGATGCAATGCCATGCAATGCAGTGCAAAACATATCCAGACCTGGGCTCAATGTCTTTTCAGATTGTCAGACCTTGTAACATACTGCTCCAGATAGCTTGTCTATGCCAATTATAAATCTCGTTAAGCTTTTGCTGTGTTTTATGATACTATACTACTACCACTCTCTCTGAAAACCAGTTCATCATCCTGTTATTTTTCTTAACTGATCTTAACAGCATAGCATAATCAATGTCATCTCTTCTTTTTAATCCCAAGTATCACCCCCCTCAAAAAAAGACTTGGCATGACCTTGTATACCTGAATCAAATTCTAAAGCTTTTGGTTGAATGCTGTTGGATGTTCAACTTGCTCATCATTTTTGTAAACCTCTTCTGTATTTACCATATTTTAGTCATTTGCAACTTAATTTGTGAAAATCATATGCTATTATGTACTCAGCATTGGTTATAATTACACTTACGATGTGGTTTTCATCACTTCAACATTCCTAAATTTAATAAATCTTCTCACCTGCATTGTGATGTCATGACATTCTTTCCTTACATAATCTGTATGATTACTGAAACTGAGTTTGGTTTCCACCCCTACTCATAGAACCTTAAATAATGACCTGTATCATTGCATATCATTGCACTTCAGAGTTGTGTACTGTTAATTGTTGCTTGACTAATTTTATATCATTGCTGGCTGACTTCAGAGTTGTACACTGTTATTTTTGCTTCACTGTATAGTTTTTCAGACCTCTGCTGAAGGTGTTGGTTTTACCCACCTCCCCCTATTTCTCTGTGTTTTAAGTTGGTATAACTGGTTTTACATCCCGTGTGTTATCTGACTATCTCAAGGATTACTTGCATAAAATTAGACCCTTTTAGTAACAGGCTGAACATCATTGCTGGAGCCTTCCTGTCTCCTGACAGAGTGCTCTTCAAACTATCTGGAGATATATAGAGCTAAGTATTTTTTTCTGGCACTTCAGAGTTGTGTACTGTTAATTGTTGCTTGACTAATTTTATATCATTGCTGGCTGACTTCAGAGTTGTGCACTGTTATTTTTGCTTCACTGTATAGTTTTTCAGATCTCTGCTGAAGGTGTTGTTTACCCTCCCTGTTCCTGTCTTGTTTAAATCTGGAGGCTTTTGCAGTTGCCTGCCCCCACTGTAGATTTGATCTGGGACACGGCCCCCAGTCCCATCTCTTTACCTCAGTCTACCTAATAAACTCTTCTGCACTTGTTTTTAGTCATTTTTAATTTAATTGCATTTTTTAAACTGTTTGGTCTAACATTGCTACATACTCAAGTGTGCTAGCTTGCACTGCATTTGAATTGTTTTTACTGCTGTTTTAGCTACTTTTCTGTGTAAAAAAAAGAAAAATCTAAGCCTGTTTCCTACCTTTCCTGTAACTAGTGTAGTCCAGATTCAGATTTGATGTATCCAGGACTGTAGGTAAGCTTCTGAGTCCCCCAAACTTTCTGTGTTGGAGGGAAGCCTTCTAACTTATCAGTGGGAGTGGTAAGCACTCGGTAACCTATCTACCACATAAGGAATGGTTCTGGCCAAGAAATTGTAGTTATTGGCCGTTTGGGCAGTTTTTCCATCTCTCTCAACTTTCTGATTTAAAAGCCCGCATTTGCACTTATTTCCTCCCTTTCCTGTAACTAGTTTAGTCCAGATACAGATTCTTAGCTTTAGCACTTGAATTTGCTTATTCGTGATCAGCACTTGTTCAGAACTTGTTGTAAGCACTAAATAACCTACTAATTACTACAGAACTCAACCTTCCTCATTACCTAGAGGAAAACAGCTCTTATACTCACTTTCCTCACTTATCTAGAGGAAAACAGGTTTTTATTCAGGCATGTCCAAGGGTCAGCTCCCAGTGTTCTCTCCTGACTATCTGATGAATCTGGGCATCTTGGGGCAATGTAGAAATTGCCTAATGTACACAGACAACCCTCTCCTCCTACCACCCAACACTACAACCTGTGAGAGATGCACTTATCTAGCCAAACTGGAGGTAAAGCTCTCTCCAACCAAGACTAAACTTGACAGTCAAGAGGAGAAGGTAAACACTTGCACCACACCACACTCATCACATAGTCTCACTAAATCTACAAAAATCTACACCACCAAAATCCACACATAGAAACACAAAAACATTTGCAGAGGCTTTTAATAATAATCTGCTCAAGCAACAGAGACCTGCAAAGCAGAAATGCAAGCGACCTCCACCCCCAACACAACCCAAATGACACATAGCCCGCAGACTTAGTGTGCCACTCAACCACAGCCAATAAGGCAAAACAATGTACCCAACACACTAGTCATAGGTGACTCTATAGTCAGGCACACTGATGTCCCACTCACCAGGCTAAACAAGGAGAAGGTTACTGTCAGCTGCCTGTCGGGTGCCAGGATCCGCCACATAACCCACGCACTCAGGTCACTCGACAACAAGTACAAATATGACTCTGTCATTGTCCATGTTAGTGTGAATGACCTGAGATGTACCTCCCTGGACTACATGAAAAGAGACATGGAAGAGCTCTCCGATCTTGTAGACCAGGCTGGTATGACCCTAGCCCTGAGTAGCATTCTGCCATCACCCAGAATGATGCCGCAGTACAAGGACAAAATGATTGACTTCAACATTTGGCTAAGCTTCTGGTGTCATTCTAAAGGGATCCAGTATCTGTCTGCCTGGGATGACATGGTCAACAGACCACAATGCTTTGCCAGAGATGGCCTGCACCTGTCACCCCTGGGATTCTGGATACTGGGTAAGGTTCTTGCCGCCCCTATAGTGCCTTTGTTAGGCAAGGTTCAAATAACAAATTCACCACCGTAACAAGAACAGGCAAGCAAAAACTGAGGGTGATGCTACTCAATGCTAGAAGTCTAAATCTCAAAATGCACTCACTCGAGGCACTCCTTAAAATGGAGAACATCGATATCTGTGCAGTGACTGAGACCTGGTTCAAGGCTCCAGAGATCACCCCTGCACTACCAGGCTGTAACTCATACCACACTTTTCGGCCATGTAACCTGGACCGGAACACCAAAAGCGGAGGTGTGTCCATATTCATTAAGGATATCCACACCTCCAGGCTAGTTGCTCAGCATAATGCAGCCGAGGTTATCCAAGTACAACTAATGCTGGGCAAAACTGCAATCCAAATTGTAGCTTGTTACAGATCCCCCACCATGTCCCAGGATTCCCACTCCTCTTTTCTTGATGTACTGGAAAATATTAGGGTTCAACCAAACACCCTAATAATGGGCAATTTCAACTACCCCACCATTAACTGGGAAAACTACTCATGTACCAACTCCTTTGCTCAATGCTTTCTGGAATTCATAAACTCCATTGCCCTGAATTAACTTATCTACACCCCCACCAGGGGCAACAATATCCTAGATCTAGTGTTCCACACCTGAAGTCAACGCCTCATTGGTCCGATCCAACCATAAGCTAATTACCCTAGAGATCCACATCCTGCCCCCACCCCCCATTAAGGAAACCATGGTAAAAAATGTCTCCAAAGCCAACTTCATGCTTCTTAAGACAGAAGTGGTGAACTTCATGACACCCATGCAGATGGACAATACAGTTACGACTACTGAATCCTACACAATTGCACTTTATAAGCACTTACACGAGTGCATGGATCGTGCTATCCCAAAAAGAACCAAGACGCTATCCTCCAAATAAAGGAAGCCAATCTGGTGGTCCCCTGCCATAAACAAACTGTACAACAGAAGGAAGAAAGTGTTGAAAAAGAGAGTAAAATCCCATGAGTGGAGGAGCTCCATGGTCAACCTCAGTAAGAAGCTGCAATCCCTGATAAAATCCTCCAAAGCTAGTTACGAAAACAAAATAGCCACTGATTATAAAGACAACCACAAAGCATTCTATAGCTATGTCAAGAATCTCAATGACAACACTCAGATCCGCTCTGAGTTACAGCACAATGGCACTAAATATAGAGACCGAACTGATATTGCCAACATCTTGGCAGATAGGTTCAGTGCTAACTTTACCCCCTCTCACCCCCTAAAAAACACATCTCTATACCGGAAGAATGCAAAGTTCCTGTAATCATGGCTGCACAGGTAAAAAACACACTCTCCAAAGCCAAGAACCCAGCATCCGTGGGACTAGACAACATCCCAGGCTGCATTCTACATGAACTACAGAACGAACAAGCACCCCACCTAGGTACCATGTTCAATCATAGCTTCACCTCAGGCTTTGTGCCCGCTGAATGGCGCACAGCGACAGTTATCACACTCCACAAGGGGGGAGCCACCACGGACCCTGGGAACTACCGCCCCATTAGCCTGATGAGCCTGGTCTGCAAGGCCATGGAACATATCATCATGGAACTTATAAACAAAGACATTGGTAATCTCCAAACTCTGGACCCCACCCAGTTTGGGTTTGTAAAAGGCAGATCATGTCCCCTAAATCTGATAGACTTCTTTGAAGCAGTCACCAAAGCCATAGATGAGGGTAAGGTGGTTCACACAGCCTATCTAGATCTTGCCAAGGCTTTTGACACCATCCCCCACTCTGAAATTATAGATAAACTCACTAAACTAGGTATAAATCCCTATGTCACAAGATGGGTTGCCAACTGGCCCACTGACAGCACCCACACTGTGAAAGTAGCAGACTCCAAATCCACCTTCAGACCAGTGACAAGTGGAGTACCAAAGGGTTCAGTCCTGAGTCCTCTCCTGGTTGATATCTACTTCTCTGAAGTACAGGCTAACACAAAAGGTCTTTGGCTAATGAAGTTTGCAGATGACTGCAAACTAGGAGCCATAATTGAAACTTCTAATGATGTGGACATCCTACAAAAGGGCTTCACTGAGACAGATGCCTGGTGTCAAAGCCATGGCCTCAAGCTCAATGCCAAAAAGTGCATTGTCATCCTTTTTGCTAAAAACTGTGTACCCATGAACTACAACATAGGCAGTAGTATACTTAACACCGAAAGTGTGATAAGAGACCTTGGGACACAGGTGGACAGTAGTCTCTCCTTTGATAATCACATCGCCACAGTAGTCAGGAAATCCTTCTACTTGGCACACCTCATCATAAAAGGTTTCTCATCCAGAAAAAAAAGAGGTCATTGTTCCCCACTACTCATCACTCATTAGACCCATTATATAGTACAACGCTTCTTTTGCTTTGTACCTCACAAGACATCTACAACAACTGGAAAGGCCACAGAAATACCTCACAAAGAGGATTATCGGCCTCAAACAGATGCCCTACGCAGACCTTTTCAAAAAACTCCAGCTTTACTCTGTCACATATCGCCTACTCAGAGGTGATCTCTGCCTAACATACAAAGCTATGTCAAACCCAGAGCTGTTAGACATGCTCCACTTAGAAGTCCCAATCCCTCCGAGCTACACACTCTAGGGACCTAAACCTTGTCACTACAATAAACAGAACATGCCGGAGTGATAGATTCCTGTCCCAGAGACTTTCCATGCTCTGGAATAAACTACCTATCTATATTAAGCAAAGCTCCTCATTAGCACTCTTCAAGAAAAATCTTGATGATTGGATGGGAAATAGGAAATTCACCCCTGGGATCACTTCTGTGGCTCTGCTCGACAGTGGCAAATGAAAATAATTTTCTTGGGTGGCAAAAGCCAGGGTACCTTTTTGGCTGGGCTTGTATAGGCCCTAGGGCTGATAGCCTAGTACCTACCTATGAATCTATGAACCTATGTTCCAGCTCACTGCTCTTGGCTTCCTTTTTCATTCTAGTTCCTTAAATGCGAAGGACCAAAAACATATGCTTTGTCTTACCTGTATTATGTTTCATGTTGTTCATATGTATCAAGTATTTAAATTGGCCGGACAGCACTGAACTTTCAATTGGCCCTCATTGCAGATTACATATTTACTCACCTTCAAATCATCTGTATACAAAGTGTAGAATATATAACATGGGATGTTGAGTCTAAAATCTACAGACCAAACAGATAAAGCCCCAGAATGGATCCTTGTGGAACCCCGATACACTATCTCATGATGTTTCTGAGAAATGACATACACTCGTATTTTCCATTTCCCATTCTGCAGTCATGCTCTTGTCTAACTGAAAAGTGATATTTATATGCCTATTTTAATCAGTTTCCTGAGCTTTAAACTGTGACACTTTAAATAAGAAAAAAATATATATGTTATAGCTGTTATAGCCAATTGCATTTTATGCAACGATGAAGTGATACAAATAGTTGTGTTTTGCTTAAAGAAAACATGGATAGGATATACATATTTTGTATAACAAAAAGTGGTACAATAATTTCAAAAGGACAATAATTATGTGCTACATGAAAAAGTATGTTAGCTAAAAAAGATTATTTATGTATATATTATAGTTATGTTTTATGCTCCTATTTTCATTTTTTTTCAGTGCAAGAGTAAAAAGAGTCTAGTGCACATGTATGGTGATTTTTATGTTTGGTTTTGAAAATATAAGGAAAACAGTTGAGGGTGTGATGATGTGAAGTATTGCCAAGCTATGCCAGGAGAAGTAGGGCAGTGGATGTGTAACATATGCCAGCATAGCTAGATGGAGTTTTGTAAAGAATTATATGTCATTTGATTATCAGAATGATTTGTACAGATTCTTATGTTGAAACTGTATTTGTAAAGCTGCTTGTGTTAAAAATGTACCAACAGTGGGTCCTGCTGGACAGAAACGAAATTCACCTATATGTCAGATTGTATTATAACTGTTGAAATTAATATATTGTAACAGAGGATACTGGAAGAGAAAAGGTTAATCTCAGTCCAGTTAGCTTTGAAAAATAATTTGAAATTAAATTACCTAGTTTAGGCCATAAAAATTGAATCTTATAGTTCTGATTGCAACCAGAGATGAAATGTCTTTGAAAACCAGGACTAGGAAGCCTACCGTATTGTCCTTAGGGGTGGAAGTTCTGAACTGGCTTTATAGCTTCCAGATGCTATAATGCATCTCAGCAAAGCTCTATTTGTGTGTATGGTAACATATATGTGCCAAATTCCAGTTCAGTTTCTAGCAAAGGTGGGTAGTGTGGGAACCAGAGTCAGATGACCAGATGACTGTGATGTCATTCTATAATCCAGCATTGAAAATGATGTTTTAATACTAGATGAGACAGAAGTCTCAGAGTAGTCTGTTTTTGAAACCTGACAAAGAAGGATGCCTCACCCACTTCATCTTGCCTTGCTTTAGTAAGTAACCAAGGAATAGTAATTCTTTAGATCAGTCAGGAAAATGTAGTGAGATTAGTTCAGCACTGTTTTCTGTATCTGTAAGAACCTATTCATCTGTGTTATTTTTAATATTTCCTGTGGCTGAAACTCTGGTGTGTATTGTAAATAGATATTCAGTATTTTCATGTTCTTTTATTATTTACTATTAACTATGTTTAAACTTTTCATTGTGTCTGGTCTTTTAGGGAATATTTTAACCCTTGAGAGTATTTATATTTATTTGGTGACACTGTGGCACTCCTGAAAGCCTTGCTGCAGTGATCAAATACTACCATTTGTATTAGTATTAATTTTACTCAGTATAATTTTGTACCCTTGTAAGAACCTTAGAGTAGCTGGCTTTGGAGTGTTCTGATGGCCATATCTTCCTTATAATCTGGGCAGAAGGGGCATAGCTGGTAAATCTGTGCCAGTGCGTGCTTGTGTGTGTGTGTGTGTGTGTGTGTGTGTGTGTGTGTGTTTGTATGTGTGTGTATGTGAAAATCAAATCTCAAAGAGAGTGTGTATCAGCTACTTGGAGCAGGGACACATAGCACTGGGTTTACAATGAAGGTGGTAGAAGACTTGGCTTGGAACGCTTAGTTGAGGACTCAATTCTACAGCTGTACCAGGGGGAGTCTTATTTGGGGCCTGGAGAGAGAGGGGGGAACCCGCCCCTGGATTGAGTATTCTTCTTGTGTGCACTGATGGCAAATTGTGCTTGGTGCAGAGAGCTGCATCTGGAAATACTGTGTGTAACTATTTCTAAGTAAACATCCCTCTCCAGTGTAAGTGATAAGGATTCAAGGTCCTTGATTACTGGTCCAGAGCAGGGATGTCACAGAGGGATTTGTAAAAGCTACCATGAGGTATACACTATGTGCACACTTTGAGCAGCCTTTTTGAATGAATAGATAGCAAATGCATTCTGATAGGGCTGCTTCTCAATTTAGAAAGTTACCTGAAGGTGACATATAGTGTACACATTGTGTTAACCTTTATGAATCCACCAAAGTTACTTGAGTTAACTTTCTGAATTCAAACACAGCCCTACCAAAATGCTTTTGCTGTCTTTCCATTCAGAAAGGTTAATCATAGTATACATTTTGTGATAATCAGTATGAGTTCCCCCAACTGTCTTTTTGATGAGGTGTCATGAGTTCTTTAATGTCCACCTAGCCTACTGGAAACTCAGGAAGATGAGGCCTTGGTTTAAGATCTCATCTGAAGTACAGAACCCCTACCCCAAGTGCTGTATTGCACTGTTATTACTAGAGTATAAATTCATGCCCCTGCTGGTGTGACAGAACCACAAAGCTTTCAGATCTTCCTAACATCAAAGGCAAGTAAGTAACCTGGTGAGTGACCGAAACTGCACTGTCTTCTTTCCCACCACACATTATGTCCTAGAGTGAGATGAGGAAGGGTATATCTCTTCAATTACCTTGATATCAGACTGATATTTTATCTGTTGTTTACTGCATGTGTAGTAGTTTGGGATATAAAGGTTCCATATTTCAGTATGCATCCCTTATACAAAAAATCTGAGTATAAAGAATAAATGAAGTATTCTAAAATTAGGTACATGTGTAGAGTATTATGGACTTTCAAAATGATTTAAATAAAGAGTTGTTATCGTACTGCTCTACAGTAACTGCAGTCTAAAATTTCTATGCTAGAGAAAGAGGAACAGTACATTAATTCTTTAATTGTTGGTTTCTTTTAGAATACTGATTTCCAGTTCATGGGACCTGGAGTTGGGTTCATGGAATTTGCATGATTTTCACACCCCAAATAACAATTAAGTGAATTCCCACAATGGGACTAAAGGGTAAGAAAATTGATAATTCCGTTAAAGTCATAGGGATTTTATTATTTATAATAAGCATGCAAGACATTATTGTTAGCAATTTTGAAAGCCATTTCCTGACTGATAATCCAAGAGACACTGGACCAGATCCTTCCAATGCATTGGAAGTTTACTTTTGCCATGAGTTGCACACAATATTTACTCATGTGGGTAATAGATGACACATTATAAAACAATTCTTGTGACAGTCAAGCAATACACACCACTATATGTGTAAGTTTACTGTTAACACAGCAGTAAACTCATTGTATTTTAACATTGTAGTCTTCAAGAAGGTATGATTATACTTACTGTCAAACTTCTTTTAGTTGCATTTTTGATGCATAGATTTATTTTAATTATTTTAGACAGATGGATTAGACCACAAGAACTCCTTTCAAGTATGACTTCTTTACACAGTCTAGACCCACCCCAAGGGAAAAAACAGTGAATATATTTCACTGAATAAAATTCCTTTTAGTCATCTGTTTGTACAGCTATTACACTAATCATTGCTTGCATCAGAACACATTACAAAAACTGCTCAGTACCTAATATTTTCAGATGAATAGCACTTTAATAAACTCATATCTTCTAATGTCTTTGTGATGTCCCTGCTCTGGGTCATTTATCAAGGAGTTTGAATTTTCACCACTGATACTGGTGAGGGATGTTCACTTGGAATAAAAATAGATACATACAGTATTTCCATATACAGCTCTCTGCACCAAACCCAATTTCCCTTAAGAGTACACAGGGAACACACTAAGTTTGGGTTTCCCTGTCTCAGTCTCTGGACCCCCAGAAAGACTCCCCACCAACACAGCTATAGAGTTGAGTCCTCATCAGAGTGCCCCAGACCACGTCCTCCACCACCCTCTCTGTGAAACAAGTGCTCCACATCCCTGCTCCAAGTAGCTGACACACACATGCACACTCTTTGAGATTTGATTTACACACACACACACACACACACACACACACACACACACACACACACAGACACACACACACACCTGGGAAAGACTGGCATAGACTTACTAGCTATGCCCTTCTACATAGACTATAAGGAAGATACTGCCACCAGGATACTCCAAAGCCAGCTGCTCTAAGGCTATTATCAGGGTATCCAATTATACAGAGTACAATTAATACTAATACAAATAGTAGTGTTTGATCAATACAGCAAGGCTTCCAGGAGCGTCCACAGTGTCACCAAATAAATACAAGTACTCTCAAAAGTTAAAACATTCTCTAAAGGACCAGCCACAAAGAAAAACTTAAATATATTTAATAATATATAATAAAAGAACATGAAAATACTAAATATATTTTTACAATAAACACCAGATTTTCATTCACAGGAAATAGCACAGATGAATAGATTCACACAGATATAGAAAAACAGTACTTAATTTATCTCACTATATTTTCCTGACTGATCTAAAGAATTACTGTTCCCTGGTTACTTACTAAAGCAAGTCAAGATGAAGTGGGCAAGTGATCCTTCTATGTCAGGTTTCAAAAAAACAGACTGCACTGAGACTTCTCTCTCATCTAGTATTAAAGCATCATTTCAGTGCTGGATTTCAGAATGACATCACATACAGCTGGTTATCTAACTTCTCGTTCCCATACTACCCCCCTTTACTAGAAACTGAATGGATCTGGAAGCCATAAAACCATTTTAACACTTGCTACCCTTCCAGGGTAGCAATTAGTTCACTGCTAAGAACAATACAGAAGGATTATTAGTCCTTGTTTTTGGCAGACATTTTGTCTCTGGCTGCAATCAGAACTGTAAGATATACTTTTTATGACCTAAACCAGGTAAATTAATTTCAAATTATTTTTCAAAGTTAGCTGCACTGAGATTAACATTTTCTCTTCCAGTATCCTCTGTTATAATATTAAGTTCAACATTTACAATACAGTGTGACATACAGGTGAATTTATTTTTCTGTCCAGCAGGACCCACTGTTAGTACATTTTTTTTAACACAAGCAACTTTACAGATACATTTTCAACACAAGCATCTGTACAAATCAGTCTGATATACAAATGACATATAATTCTTTACAAAACTCCAGCTAGCTATGCTTGCATATATTTCACATCCACTGCCCTACTTCTCGTGGCATAGCTAGCAATACCTTACATTGTAACAGTCTTTTAATGTCACTCATTTATCAGAGGGACACAGCTTTTGGCCACAGTCTGTGTGGTAACACTGTCCTGGGGTTTCATTAAATGGCCTAGCATGAGCTATATACAAAGGTCCTGCTCCCATGATATATCAGTTTGCAATTCAAAGATGTTAGTTGCACAGAGGCAAGATATAATTATTGGCTCATTTGCATGTGTCTGAATCACATTTACTACTACAGTGTCCCCCATTCCCCATTCACTCTCCCACACATATGACTACATTAAACACATACACACATACACACACACAGACATACACACACACACACACACACACACACACACACACACACACACACACACACACACACACACACACACACAGAGACCACAGAAGTGTATATGTCACGGTACTATACCGGATCCCAGCCTAAAGTGTTTTATGCTTTTAAAGCAAGACTTGGTGCTCATACATTTTTTTACCTGTAACTAGTGGTATGTTGGGGCAGCTGAAGCTCCGTGTGCTACAGAAAACTGTGATTTGGTTTCTCTGATCATAAATCACTTCTTATGTGTTTTTGATATGGACAGCAAGATTCACCTTTTGAGATTTTCTTTGCTCCACTCTTGAGGTGAGTTTCTTGACATCCATGTCTCAAACACATAACAAGCTGGTTATTATTAAAAACCTGACTATAATCCTCTATGATCTGATTTCAGTAATATTTATCTGAGAAGATTAAGTTGCAGATAGTTTTGGTAACATACTTTGATGAAGACAGTGGATAATGCAGTGCCTAACTAGTTAAAATTTATCTCATAGAACCCTCCTCTTAAGACCCAACTGTCAGTGGAAATGGGAGCTTACTGCCAGCAAGCAGTCATCCTTGGCTGGGTGGGATTTGTTTACTTTTTTGCCGAATTCCTCCCCCTTGGCTGGTAAGTGCAGTGCAATGCTGGTAAGATCTATCTATCTATCTATCTATCTATCTATCTATCTATCTATCTATCTATCTATCTATCTGTCTATCTGCCTGTCTATCTATCCCTCCATCTATCTATTTATACATAGCCAGATAAATACTTCTTTCTTTTTTTTTTGCATTATTTGCCCCTGCTTTCTGTCAGTCATCACTTCTTTAGGCCAGTTGGTCCATTTGTTCCCCATCACTTGTGTGATTGGTGTGAGGGCTGACTGGGAGGGGCCATCATTCAGACAACCATCAGAGATGGCTCATGAGCTTTACCTTGTGCCCTAACTCCTCAAGCAGGCCAGCTCAATCAAGATAAGATGGCATTGAATAGACTAACTGCACCTGTCATCCCTCACTTCCACAAGAGATTTTGCCAGCAAGCAACTCTGGCCCTCCCCCTAGCCTTGAAGCATGAGAAACAATTTCACTGGTCTCCCTCAGGGAAATAGTACTTCCCCTTGTGTTTCCTGAGTACCCACAAACCTCCTCTGCCCTGGTAGAATCAAATGAGTTATGCCCCTTCACTCCTCTGCTTCCATGTCTGGTTCTTCTGTAGCCTTGATTTCAGACAGAACTTCATCCATCTTTGTCACAAATGCAGGTGCTCTGCTTTAAATAATGATTGTGTAACTATCATTTACCTGAACTGCTCAGATGGAGTGTGAAGATTCCTGCTCAATTCATCCATTTTTTCTGGGAGCAATCCCAGTGCCTCCCCAGTGTGGTGATGCAGCATTTGGAGGAAAGCAGATCCTTCCTCCAGGGAGAGGTGTGCAAGCATTGTCCATTCAGTCTCATCTGTTCCTAGATGACTATACTGAGTCCACTACACAATTCCAGGTCATCTAGGGCAAGTAAAGGGCACAGAGATGGTCCATTCATGTCAAATGTCTGACAGTCACATCATGGCTCAGTCAGCTTAAGGCACAACGAAAAGATACACCAGGTACCGGAACTATATATCTTTTCATATAAGATGCGAGAAACAGGCATGACATATAGATCTTGTATCAAGTAGAATGACAAAAAGGAGAAGGGGAAGCAATAATTATATGATCAAGTTAAATCTGAATATGCATTCCAGTCCTTCTGAATGCAGTGAGTTCAACATTACAGTATAGTGGCAGTGGGGAAATGTCTTGGCCACAAGTTTCTAAGATAATTTGAGTAAGTTAGAATTATACATATCTAGTGTTGAGCTAAGGTGCAACCAATAATGTGTGGGTTATGACAATAAAAAGACACTGATGAATGTTGTCATTAGAAGGATATACTGTGTACTGCAGAATAATCTCTGGAGAAGATATGACAGAGACAGGAAGGATCAGAACGGTTGTACAGCAAAGAAGGTATTGAGTGCTTGTTTAGCAACAGTGGGGCAGGCATTGGAATGTAAGGGACAGAATGAGTTTAATAACAGAAGGCAAATGCTTTAGGGAGGTAGCATGGAAAAGATAATACAATATTTGAATAGCCATCAAGGTTCATAGAAAGTATCCAATAGTTAGAAACTAGGTAGGTTCATCTGACATAAGAATATTTCCAGGAATAAGGCGAATGAAATGCCTTTGCCTGGAGAGGATGTCTCACTACCGTTTTATAGTTATTTCTTGCTGCCATGCCTCATAGTCTAAACTTATCACTGTATATTCTATTCTGTACTCCATTTACATACTGTGTCTACCCCAGTACATTTATTTGGTGACTTTTACTAAAGTATGCATTATTACATTGTCTGCTTTCCAAGAAACCTTCTCATGGTGATATGTCCTTTTTTGTCCCACAAAATGTCCCTCCAAGATCTTATATTCTTACAGAAGGCACCATATTCTATGGCAGAATAAGGAGGAATGGAGATGATCTGGTGTAGTTAGTTCTGACCACTCAGTTGTGTATGCTGCTTTGGCGAGCAGGTGTGGTACATTGCAAAACAGAATATATGCCAGTTTACTGTCTTGTGCAACATACCTGAAACACTAACTGATTACAATGGTCAGCTTCCTGGGACCTGGACACAACTGGTTCCATTGGACAGTGCTATTTCAGTGCTAAATCAGCCCGTAATAGACCCAGAATCATTGTGGACCTGCTGCTTGTTGCTGAACTCCTCCTTATTAGTGGGTTGTGTCTGTTTAAAAAAATTCAGTCTGTACTTGATGGCTGTAGTGCCTCCTGGGTTTTCCAATATGGGTCTGGGTTATAATTTGTGGTTGATCAGTGCAGCCGCTGGCCAAGTTACAAAACAAGAGCTGCAATTCCTTTTATGAAAAGTCTTTATTGATCTTTCAAACAACATAAACCCCACAAATCCTCTGGCCAAAGCCTGTACTCACACTCAGTCACTACAAATGGAATTCTATCACTCTGCAAATTAGATCTACCTCTAACCTCTCAAAACACCTACTAAAAGACTACCTAAAGAAGACTTGGTTCTGCTGCTGTATTACCCCAAGCAGAATTACCTCCCTCTCCTCAGTAAAGTTCTTATTAATACATTCTCTCTGAACATAGTCTAGCTATGCCTTCAGTAAAGGACAAATATAATTTTGCCCAGTCTATGTTATCTAGTCATCTGTGTTCCAAAATATGTATTCTGTGTGTTTAATGTCATCTCTATGAACAGCAATTTGTGAATTCTTTAACTGTTGACAATCTTTTATTTTTTTTTCAGCTTGCTATCTCTATCCAAATATTTGAACTCAGTATATATAAGTTAACACTGTATGAACTAAAGTTGGGAATTTTTAATTTCGCTAATATGTTGTTCTTCTGTATTAGGTCTTGTAATAACTTGGTATTAAACTGTAACAATATTATGTCAATTTGGAGCTTTTCTCCCTGGGTCTCTGCTGAAAATGGGATATTATCCCAATTTCACTTTCCTAGTAAACAAATGTCAAATAAACAAATAAATAGAAAACATGCACAAAAAACAGACTGTCCTGGTGAAATCATTTTTTCCTTAACAAATCAGTATAAAACAATCCATTTTATTTATATAACATCATTCTTGCATTTCTTATAAATCAAAAACATATTACACAAATAAGATACTTTATTATGATGTTGCCTAAAACATAACATTCCATTTTGCAGAGCATCTATTTCCATCTTATTTCTATATTTAATTGTCAAATAGACAAAACTGGATTATGAAGATCAATACATACCGGAATGCTAATGAGGAAACAATGTGAGCCAGACTGCTTTCAATTAACAAATAATGAACACATGTTAATAGGAATCTTCCCAAAGAATAAGTCAGCTAGCAATATATTCAGATCTGTATTTGAATAAATGCCATCACTTTATGAGCTATTTTTTATTTTTTATTTTTAATTTTCTGTTTAGGAAGAGTACATAAAACAGGTGTTTTTCTTCAAGGCATGTTTTAGACAGCTATTTATGATGTCATGTAGCCAATAGCCATACAAAGTCCACCAGGGCAGCAGTACAGCTGATTACAGATATAATCCTCAGAGAGCTATAACTGAACTTTCCAAATAACCTTTGCACCTTGTTATGTGACTACTGTGAGTAGATTTTAACTTGTGCAGCTTAAAGTTTCACTAACTTCTAAAGGGAACAAAAAAAGTAAAAGTGTCAAGCCAATGCACAATTAACAAAGCTAGAAAGATCACAGCTAAATAAAGACTGCAATTCTTTAAGCATGATGACTCAAAATGCACAAAGACGTACTATACGTTTTTTTAATATTTAATTATTTATTTACATTTTCTTGACTGGATTAGCCTTTCTAGTTTATGCCCACTTTCAGAGAGGATCCAGGAAAAGAAGAAAAAAGCAAAATAAACATTAGACAATTGATATTAATGGGTGCATATATACAGCTGTATGAAAAATAACAAAAAAACAAAAAATAAGTTCAAGACATGACTTTGTTTTGTTTTGCTGCTGATGACTCTGGAGTTTGAATTTTGTCTCAGGACATCTTTCTTTCCTTAGAAAGGGTCAAAGAAACACACATTGTGATCATTTAGCTAAGGACAGGATGACTTGTGAATATCCAGATCATAAGCTGTAATGCACCAATTGTCAGGCTGAACCTTAAGAGAATGCAGCCACTGAAGTGCTATCATTTACATGGCAAACTGCATTAGAATGAGATTATATATTGTACAAGTAAACATATGGCAGCATGTGTTTAACTGAATTTTAGAAACTCGTGCAAAAATAAAAAAAAGATTGTTTACTTTAAATAAAGATCTGTTTACAGAACTGAGAATAATATTAAAAGGCATATTTTGTCCACATATTAAAAGACTACTAGAAGGTAGTTGATTTAGCTGTATCTTCCAGTTAAAGGTTATGGTACAGTATATCACATTTTAAGAACCATAACAATCGTTCCACTCCTTCCCTGGAATTTATACATGCTGCAGTTGCAATTATGGCCAGATGACCTCTGTTTACTGTGCGTGCGTGATGAGCACCGATGCTCATTAACAATGAGTCTGGCCAGGAAAATGTGTGCAGTGAGTATCTCATTTAATATTCTTGCTGTGACCATAGCAGAGACTGAGAGAAGAGCATGTAGCAATATTTTGTGGCCACAGGGAACTACAAACAGCAGTAGTGTGTGTGCATTGAGCATGTGTCACAAGGGTTCTTAGTGTGATCTCAAGCACACAGTCTGAGCAATAGAACAGACGGCATTGGAACAGCCCTGCAAGATCATGAGTGTGTGTGTGTGTGTGTGTGTGTGTGTGTGTGTGTGTGTGTGTGTGTGTGTGTGTGTGTGTGCAGAGAATATAAATTGTAGAAGGTAAAATGGAAGTAAGAAAAATATACAACCCTCCCCATTTATACTATGCCAAGCCTTTCATTTACAGGCTGAGCTACAGAGTCTGTGAGAGAAAAAAGCATCGATGAAGCACAAAGCAGTTGATTATGATATGCTTGTTGAATGAAAGAATAAAAGAGACAACAAAATACAATCCTGAGAGGAGGTGTATTTACCAGCCTCCCCATTTGTACTAAGCAAAGCCCTTCATTTACAGGCTGAGCTAGAGAACCAATGAGACAAAAGACATCAGTGAAGCACATAGCAATTCAGTGGGGCACACTCGCAGGATGAAATAATACAAGAGTCAAAAACAAGCATACAACACTGAGAGGAGATGAACCTACAACCCTTTCCATTTACATGGTAAAAAACATTTAATTTCCAAGCTGATCTACAGAAAGCAGTGAAACAAGAGACTTCAGGGAAACACACAGCAATTGTTTGTTACATACTTGGAGTGAAAAAAATAAGACTCAGGAATAAGTCATTAGGATACCAGCTTTGGGGTCTAATCTATCATCCAGATGCATAGTTGTTATTGTAAGTCTTTGTAAGGAAAACTACTGCAATGCAAGCAGTTTTACTCAGTTTTGTGTTTACCAACTGCCATGCCTGCTAAGGCCAATATACATAATGCATAACATAGGTTATAGTTAACAGACATATGGAACATGGCAGCCTACCTCTTTGCTATACTGTGAGCAGTGCCACTTCCCATTGGTTGTATATGGACATCAACGGTGCTCTTCACTACCCAATTATGCACAGTACAATCACAAAGGATAAGTGATTTGGAAGCCCTAGATGAGCATGTGTGAGATGTTTATCTATTTTTTGATCAGCTTAAAGGGTGCAAGGGGAAGCAAGCAGATAGTAGAACAGACGGTGAGTACTACGGTATCAACAGGATGGAGGAAGGGAAGGTGGAGAAATTTGTTTTTTGTGGAAAAGGTGCCCATTTTTATGCATAAAGAGAAGATAAGTTGGGGAGGGATGTAAGAGGGTTAATTTAGGTTGCATGGGAAGACAGTCACATCTGATAATGAGTGTGGTAGCACAGTGAGGGGGGAACATAGTAGTGAAGGATACATCAGACAAATAGTGGGAAAACAATTGTGAGGGGAGACTTGAACAACCAACAGAGGTTGGTATGGAAACAGAACAAAGGAGAATGCTAGGATGGGGGGGGGGGTAGGATGGGGTGTCTGCAGCTGCAGGCTCTGCCAGCTATGGCCTAGTGGTAAATTACTTACTATCATGATTATAGTCACCAGTGAGCCCTGTTTAAGATGGGGGTGACAGTGGTGGACAGGGATGCAACTCAAAAATTCACTAGAGGAGGTTCTCCATCTGGTTGATTTGGGCATCCAATCTCCTGTCGATAATTTAATTTCCCCACAATACCTTCCAGCCTGCTGCCAGCTGCTGATGGGTAACAAAGGCATCAACTCCATTAGGTCTGCTACCTGTGGGTAATGCAGGTAGACCAGGAGGCATGGAGGTAACTGTAGCAGTTGGGGACCGAGATGTGCTGGGTGCTTCTGATGGTGGTGGTGGTGCTACTGTTGCCACGTTTAGAGTCCGTCAGTCTTTGCCAGAGGGTTGGGTGTAGGTCATGATATTGTAGCTACATATAATAGTATAGGATCATAAGAACATTGGAGGTTACTAGGCTATCAACCTGGAGGTCATTTCAAGCCTAGCCAGTGCATCCTAATGTAATACCATAGATACTCTAGTCAATATTTATTAATGACTGGCCATGTTCAGGAGGGTTGTGGGTGCTATCTCTGGTAAGAATTTACGGTGCTCCACCCACTCGTCCACGTTCCTTTTGAACAGTGTCATAGAGGTGATAAATCACAAATAGGTGGAAAAAACAAAGTGTAAATTCTCACAACCAATAATCCATGGGGATTTTTAGTGTCATAGAGGTGATCTGCTTCACATGAACTGGCAGCCTATTCCAAAGATGTGGCAGTTGCTGGGAGATAAATCCGTCCCTCTAGTATGCCTTATTCAAGTTGCAGGCCATATTTAGGGTTGGGAGGGTGGCCTAATGGTTAAGGTGTTTGCCTTACAAACACAAGGTGCAGAGTTTGAATCTCACAAGGTATAATTGGCTAGGCTTAAAATGGCTCGCAAGGCAGTTAGCCTAGTACTAACCTATGAACCTAATTCATGCAAAGGGTAGCTCTAGTCCTGTTTGATTTAGGGATGTGCATTCATTAGGTTTGGGTCAGAGATTGCTCTATGAACCAGGCATAAGTCTCCCCTAAGAGGTCTATACAATACAGTGCGTATTACTTATGTATTACAGTATGTAAGTACAGTGACAGGGACTTTAGTTGGTCTGTATAAGGCACATGCTGGGGTCCCTTGATCTTCTTAGGTAGAAACCTCTGATGTCTCTCCAATTGCTGGAGATTCTTTGTACAGTACATGCCGAAAGGGGCATTATACTCAGTTATGAGCCTGATTAGTGACAACTATAGAGGGGTTATAACCTCCTTTGCTGTAGATGGGATGCCTTTGCTAATTGAGTGTGCTACTTAGAAAGCCTTTCTTACTACAGAAGACACATGGTGGTCAAAGTTAAGGTCACAGTCTACTTGTGATCCCAGATCTCTTACCACTTTGTAGGTACATAGGATAATGTTGTTAATTTGATAGCGTGAAGGAATATTTTTTTTTACTGACAGGAATGATGACATATTTCTTTGCATTCAGTTTGAGATCGTAAATAAAACACCAGTCAACCATCTGTGTAAGACCCTCCTGAAATATACTGGCATAATTTGGGGATTCAAAAATTGCACCAGTTTGCAGTCATCAGCAAACTTGGTCAGCCACAGCCCCTAAGTTTTGGCCTGAACATCTGAGAAGTATATACCAAACAGTAGGGGGTCTAGCACTGACTCTTGTGGCACCTTGCTGGTGAGACATCTGCTGATTGATGTGGAGTCACTCACTTTGATAGTGTGTGACCGGTTTGTGAACCAGCTGGCAACCTATCTTACAACAAAAGAGTTTACGTTCAGTTTGTTAAGTTTATTGGTAATGCCTGAGTGTGGGATTGTGTCAAAGGCCTTTGCCAAATCGAGGTATGCTGTGTGCACAGATCTACACTCGTCAATAGCCCTGGTCACATTTTTGAAGAGAGCCATCAAGTTTAACAGGCAGGATCTGCCCTTGATGAAACCGAATTGGGTCAGATCCAGGGTTTAGAAGTCATCTATGTCTTTATTTATGAGGTCCATGATTATACTTTCCATGGCTTTACAGATGAAGCTGGTTAGACTTATGGGTCTATAATTCCCTGGGTCTGTTGCTAAGCCACCTTTGTGGAGGAGAATGACTGTTGCTGTTCTCCATTTTGCAGGAACAAAACCAGAGGTTAGGCTGTGATTGAATAGGGTACTTAATGCTGATGCTAGTTCATATTTTAGTGTGTTTAGAAGACAGCCTGTGATGCTGTCTGGTCCCATAGAGGCTATGTTTTTTTTTTTGCCTTAGACAATGCTTTAATAACTTGCTCTTCAGATATGTAGGGTAGGGAGAAAGTTGGGGTCAAGGTTTGTGATAAGTTTGGAGGGGATAAGGGACTGAATTTTTAGCAAAATCTGTCTGCTAGCAGGTTTGCTATCTCTGTGGGATAAGTGTGTGTCATACCATTAGTCAATAGTTCGGCACATGCTTGGGTCCTACCTTTTACAGCTACATATGTAGCTGTAAAAGGCTTTATGATTATCCTTGGCTGTGATTGCTAAGTTTTTCTCAAAGTTACCCTTAGAGGATTTGACATATTGTCTTATTTGCCTGTTGAGGCTGAGGAGGGTGCTTTTCCATTGTTGGGGCCTCGCCTTAGTTTTCTTAGACAGCAACGTTTTGCATTTGTTGTAAAGTTTGTTGATGCTTGCTGCCCATCTGGGCAGCTTTTTTTTTTTACTTGAGGCTCTGGCTTTGATTCTGTCTGGGTTGAATCTGTACACTTATACAAGTGATTGTACAGGGCTTTAGTATAAGCTTTGGTGTAGTTACCACTTCCAGGTGGGGAGTGGGGCTTGGAATGCATTTATACCTTCCCCTAGGAGGGTATAGTTTGCTTTGGTGAAGTTTTTTAGTCTGACTTTGCTATTTGTGAGTTCTGGTGCTAGTGCAAGTTCGAAGGCAACTGATTTGTGGTCAGATTTAACTAATGTGGGTCCGGCAGTTGCAGCGGTGCATTTTGTCATGTTAGTGAGGACTAGATCTAGAATGTTTTTTCCTCTTGTTGGGGATTGAACAGCTTGTTCCAGGGCATTTGAGTTAACAAAGACAAGGGACTTTTGCATTAGTGAGTTAGGGCTAGAGCAGGTTTCCTAGTTGATGTTGTGATAATTGTAATCCTCCATGACCAGAGTGTTAGGCAATATTTTGATTAACTCCACTTTGGTCAAGTAGGCCTCTGCACAGCATGATCCATGGAGGGGGATCTATAACTAGCTATGACTTAAATGGGGGTCTTACCCACAGAAATCTGAACATTGAGTAACTCCATGGAGTTGTCCAGTCTAACTAGTCAGGAGGTGAATTTATCTCTAATATAGATAGAAACACCACCTCTTTTGGATCTCACACATTTGTTTTGCCATCTGAAGGTGTTTTAGGCATTGTAGCTTTGCACGGCTGGGACACTCTCTGAGGCCGTGAACCAGGTTTCTGTGACTGTGCAAACATCTACATCCTCCAGTGACAGGAGTGCTTCCAGGGTGTGCAGTTTTTGGTTTAAGCTCCTAGCCTGTAGCAGCATGATCCTCATTTTGTTATGGTTGGCAATTTTGTTTTTGAGATTTTGCCTGAAAAAAGGCACTATGGAGGAGGCAAGAGCCTTTGCCAGTAGCCGAAAGCCTAGTGGTGGCAGGTGAAAACCATCTCTGGCAAAACAGCAAGGTTTGTCGACCATGTCATCCCAGGCTGATAGAAACTGGATCCCCTTTGAATGATAAAAAAAACTAAACCAGTTATTGAAATCAATCATTTTTTTGTTTCTACTGTGGCATCATTCCAGGTGAGGGTAATATGCTGGTCGAGGATAAGGACATACCTGTCTGGAACACATACTCAGAGAGCTCAAGCATGTCTCTATTCATATACTCCAGTGAGTTATGTCTCAGGTTGTTCACTCCAACATGAGCTATGACAGAGTCATAACGTTACTTGTTGCTGAGAGACCTGAGTTCATGGGTGATCTGATGAATCCAGGCACAGGACAGACAGCTAACCATGACTTTCTCCTTATATAACCTGGTGAGTGGGACATATGTGTGTCTCACTATGGTGTCTCCAGTGACAAGAAAATTTGAGTTTTGAGTGTTATGTCTTAAAGGCTTGGTAAGTGAGACATTGGTATTGCTATGTGTCTTGGGTGCTGTGGGAACTGTGTTAGCTGTAGTAGTCTTTTGGTTTGGAGGTCTCTGGTGTTTTGGTAAGTTTTTGCGAGAACTCAATGTATGTAGATTTATGTGTTGGATGCGCACTATGTGTATGAGTAGTGGTACTATGTGCATGAGTGGTGGTGGTTGAGTTGACTTCCTCTTCAGTGTTACTGATTTGAGTATGACAGAGCAGGGATTCAAGATTCTTGGTGTAGATACATCTCTTACACTGTACTAGAGTGAATTATTAGTAGAGGGTTGTCATTGGACATGAGGCAGTTGCTACACTGCCTCAGGAGACCTAAGTCAAAAAAGTTGGCATTAGAAACAAGGGTAGTTCAACTGTCCATAATGTTAGGTTTGAAGAACTATTATCATAAAGGGGCTGCTTTCAGGACTGATCTAGGAGGTGGTCTGTAGATGGGTATTTCTGATGGGGTGTTTGACTGATGGTTTAATAGGTCACAGCTCACTAGCAATACTTTTTAGAACAGATGAGGACTACACTAATGTACTAAGCTGTATCTAAGGGGAAAAATTGTTGAAATGATTTGTCTGGCTATCATGCACAATTATGCAGCAGTGCTTGGTGCTGAGCAATGGACAAACAAGCAGAAACCCACTCAAGTGTGGGGCTTAAATACCAGAAGCTAAAAACGTAAAAAAAAAAACTTTAAAAAAAAATCAAAAGAACCCATGAAGATGCTTACTCCAAGCCCCAGACCAATCGCCCTTAACCAGACAGGTTCCAATCAGCAAACTTCTCTCACAAGGGTATAGAAGGGCCCCCTCCAATTAAAGATGGCTTGGAAAATGTGCTCAGAATACAACAGCCACTACAAACAGACCCAGATGCAGCAAACCTGTATCTGGACTATGCTACAGCTACTAGCTACACTAATTTAGGCAAGAAACACTAAAAAAATGTTTTAAATAGCAGAAAAACAGCAGTGAGACACTAAAAATGTTTTAAACAGCAGAAAAACTGCAAGGAGACACTAAAGAATGTTTTAAACAGCAAACAAATCAATTATTTAAAACACTGCTTGGTGGGAAAACAGAGCAAACAGAACAGATGACTTGCAAACAGTGAAAATTAGCAACAATTACTTTGCAAACAGTGAAAATAGCACAAAAAGCTTTGTAACAGTGAAAACAACAACAAAATATGATTTAACAGGCACAGTAAGGCACAATAAGACATACAAATGCAGTACAAGCAGTACAGTTTAGTTTACAGTATTAAAATACAGTATTAAATAAGCATAACACAAAAAAGTGAAGTAAATAGTATAATCAAGCAAAAAGACAGGCAACTTATGTTTTCTCAGATGCTCAGAAGCCTCTAGTCATTTGGTGTCTTAGCTCAGAGTTGTGTCTGGAAGCCCACTTCATTTCAGCTTGGTTCAAACAAGCAGAAACCGGCTCAAACACAGGGATTAAATACAAGAAACTTAAACTTAAAAAAAAATCTTTAAAAAAACTCAAAAGAACCAAAGAGGGTGCTTACTCCAAGGCCTAGACCAATCACCCTTCACCAGACAGTAAAATAAATAGAGATTAACAAAATAATAAACAAAATAAATGCATGTAATTGAAAGGATAGTGACAAAGGAGATGGGGAGAGAGAGAATACAAATACAATGCAAAACTGAATTTGATACATAATTTATCTGTGATGCACTTGAACCTAATACACTTCAGGAGTTTTAATCTTAACAAGGCTATTTGCATATACAGTTGAAGGCGAGACCTGAACTAACAGCCTTCATCACCTGCATTCTGACAGATGGAAAGTTAATGTGATAAACTACTTGGTCAAATTGACCGGGGTCTCCACTCTGAGATACAGTAATGATGTCTGAGACAAATGTACCTATACAAGGACACCACACTACTCATACATACATTTCTCTAATGGGTTATAACTATATTGGGATAGATGTCTGATATATAAAATGCTGCTCAAAAATATTTATCCCCATTTAATGCTGGAGTTAGTATAATGAAACAGAAACCTCAACTGAAATATTTCAAGATAACAGAAAGAGAGTGGGAGGATAGAACCCATAAGTGTCGTCACAACATGGGAGCACAGCTTATACATCCTCACCCAGTTATCCAGGTAAAAAAAAAAAAAAAAAAAATCCTTGTTTTCCCACCTTCCTCGGCTAGTTTAGACCAGTTTACAGGCATTGCTGTATTCTGGGCTGTGGTGTAGTTCCTGTCTTGTCCATTACTTTACTTGGATAGAAGGAAGTTTCTTTGCTCGGGAGTGGGGAGCCTTGAGCAGCCTACCTGTCCTTGGGGGAAGTGACCTCAGCACAAGAAGCTGTAGTAATTGGTTGTTTGGGACCATTTCCAGCTCTTTTGTAGTTCACTGTTTAAAATCCGCCTTTGCATGGCTTTGCGCAGTCGTGCACATAGAGCAGCGCCGGTTAAACAAGGTTAAACTTTTTCTGGCTCCGGCAAATCTGTTCTTCAAATTTTCCCTTAAGGAAGCTCTACTCTTAGTATAACCAGACTACTCACTGTATTATAAGCCTAGCACTTGTTCTCAATACTTCTCTACTAAGTAAGCACTCTCATACTAAGTAAAGCACTACATCTACTTACCACCCCTGTGAATACCCACTTCCCTTAAAGGTATACCACTCCCTTATACTGTTCTAGCATGTCAAGTGGTAGATTACTGGCGTCGTCTCCAGTTCAGATGGTCAATCTGGGCATCTTGAGACAATGCTACAATTGTCTCATGTACACAGACAACCCTCTCCTCCTCCCAACAAACACAAATACATGTGAGAGATGCAACTATATAGCCAAACTGGAGGCTGAACTTTCTCAACTCAGGGCTGGCATGACCAGACAGGAGGAAATGGCAACCACACACACAACAATCCCAGTCCCACATAGACCTACCACAACTGCAAACCAAACACATAAAAACACAAAGACATACTCGGAGGCTCTAATAAAAACTTACCAAAACAACAGAGGCTCCCAAAGCAGACATCCAAAAATCCACCACCTCAAAACAAAACACATGCAACACATACTTCAATAAATCAGTGTGTCGACCAATCGCAGCCCTTAAGGCCAAACACCTTGCCTAATACACTAGTAATAGGTGACTCCATAGTCAGACACACTGATGTCCCACTGACCAGGCTGAACAAGGAGAAGGTGACTGTGAGCTGTCTATCGGGAGCTAGGATCCGCCACATAACACACGCACTCAGGTCACTCCAAAGCAAGTACAAATATGACTCTGTCATTGTCCATGCTGGTGTGAATGACCTGAGACGTACCTCCCTGGACTACATGAAAAGAGACATAGAGGAGCTCTCCGATTATGTAGCCCAGGCTGGTATGACCCTGACCCTGAGCAGCATCTTGCCCTCACCAAGAATGATACCACAATACAAAGACAAGATGATCAGCTTTAACAATTGGCTCAAGTACTGGTGTCAATCTAAGGGGATCCAATGTCTGTCTGCCTGGGATGATACGTTGGACAAGCCACGCTGCTTCAAGGGATGGCTTACACCTGTCAGCACTGGGCTTCCGGATATTGGCTAAGGCTCTTGCCACCCCCATAGTGCCTATTTTAGGCAAGGCTCAAAAGACAAACCCACCTCCTTAGAAAACTATAATGGAAAAAACTAAGGGTAATGCTGCTGAACGCCAGAAGTCTAAATCTCAAGAGGCAGGCACTTGATGCACTCCTCAGCATGGAGAACATTGACGTCTGTGCAGTAACTGAAACCTGGTTGAAGGCTCCAGAGAGCACCCCAGCTACCAGGCTATACCACGTATCATGCTTTTCGCCCCAAAACCTGGGCTGAACCAAAAGGAGGGGAGTGTCCATATTCATAAAGGACACCCACACCTCCAGGTTAGTAGCAACACATGAAGCATCAGAGACCATACAGGTGCAACTAACCATAGGCAAAACTGCTATACAACTGGTAGCATGTTACAGACCACCCTCCCAATCTCAAGAACCCCACTCAGCCTTCCTGAAGACATTGGAGGATATGAATGTATCACAAAATACCATCATACTGGGAGACTTCAACTACCCAAACATAGATTGGGTACATTATTCTAGCCCTAATACCCTAGCCCAAAGGTTCCTGGAATTCATAAATTCAAATGCACTGGAACAACTAGTTGCCTCTCCCACTAGGGGAGATAATATACTAGACCTGATCATCACAAACATGGGGACA
>NC_056727.1:567112447-567124947 GCF_019279795.1 Protopterus annectens | reverse complement strand
AGCTGAAAACTGGCTTTGTTCCAAGTCGGACTTTCCCGGTTAAGAAATGTTAAATAAATAAATAAATAAATAAGGGAGTGGGTAGGAACACAAGTGTGGGTGTAAAGTCTATTAATTAAGGAAGAGGAAAGGGGAAGTAATGCTAAACTGATGCAGTCTATCGATCCTCAGGCATGTCTGTAAAAGAGGATGAGAAACTGACAGAGATAACAGTGGAATAGGACATTATACTCTTGGGGGGATCTTAGACTACGCAAAGTAGACTGTAAAAATTTCAAGCCTGAGAATAGACAGAGAGCAGGGGAAATGGTTAAGGTCTTGGACCATGAAACATTCACCCAAGTGGTGCAGATTTCTACAGAAACTGATATGAATTCTAGATGTGGTTAGTCAACAGTGATCATGTCACTGAGTAGTTCAAAGTTGGATGAACAATACATGGATGAAGACAATAGTCTGCAGTTTTAGGGATGTGGATTATGCCAGCTGGAGAGAAGTCAAAGAAAAGTTATAGGTCTAGGCCAATTATGTTGTGTGCAAGGTATGTTGAAATGAATCTAAGATGAATTATGTTGTTTATTTATGGAGATGGATACACTGGTCCTGAAAAGCCCATTTGAAGCTCTAACTTTGAAAGTATATGAAGATGTAGCATTAAAAACAAGCACAAAGTACAAGTAAGAAGATTTGTAGACTTCTAATCCTATGATGTTATTTATTTTACAGACAAAACAATGTGGGTTACACACAGGCCAACAAACAAGATATAATGTATGATATGCAGGCTAAATATAATAACTAAGATATATTTCATAGTTAGGATTCTTGGAAATTGAATAAATATAGAGAATTTGCCAGGCAAATATAACAAAGATATTAGGAGAATCAAGAAGAATTGGAAAAACATATCTGAGAAAGAAGAAAAAGGAAACAACAAAGGAATGCAACTAAGAACTTGGTAAGATATAAGAAAGCAGGAAAATATATCCCCCGGATTCATGAAGACCTACACGGATTGTCAGAATAGTGCAGGAGTTGCTGCATGGAATATGTCCGCTGAGCGATCCAGGATTGAGCTCCTAGGATGTGCACAAGCGATCCTATAATATTCCAGCACGGGCACCACTGCTATATGCTAATTACCTCATTTGCTGGTAAAACCCATGCAAATGAGGTGAATTAGCGATCCTGGAAGCAGGTGGTTGTCCGTGACTGAACAGTGTTCAAAGGAGAAATGTATTCAGCTAGTAACTGAATACATTTCTGAAAATTAAAAAATGGAGGCATGACAGCTCAAAAGAAAGCATGTATTATAGTTAGTAGGCATGCCGGTGGCCAACTATACGTCCATTGGCATGATTTTTTATAAAATAAAACTTTTTTTTTTTGCCAATTGCGGCTGTTTATGCATAGGGCAGTGGTGGGCAAATGGGATCGTGCCAAAAAAAAATGTGACAAAGCAATTTTCAGGGAAATCTGCATTTTGCCATTATAGTCAATGGCATGCAGAATTAAAACAATACCAGGGAACAGTGGTTGCTAAGGGGAAAGGCTCAGTGTGAGTGCAGTAACTATGGAGTAAGGCAGTGGGGTATACAAATGAGGGGAATCTTACTGAATCACACATTTCTTCTAAGTGTCAGACAGCACCTAACCATGTAGGTGTTCTAATATGGCAGTTGGATGTGTCATGCTTGCTGTAAGAACATTGAAGCTCTGTTGCCTGGGTTTGCACATAGCTAAGCATAGCTAAGTGTGGGGTGGGGGGGGTGTCCTACTTAGCTTGACTGTGCTTAGCGTGTTCGTGGCCAGGGCAGGCCATTTTCTTTTCAGCAGTGTTTACACTCGCTGAACGTGTTTGCACGGCATGCTCTGGAACTTAAACCAGAAAAACAACCCACAGGAAATGGCAGCACTGTATATATGTAAGCAAGGGGGTGTCTCCGAGGCTGTATAGCCTTGTTTACCTTGCCTAAACAGGGGTGCGCAGCACACACTGGGACTTAAATTACAAAAATAAAAAAATACAGGAAATGGCAAGTGGAACAAGAGAAAAAAAAGGGAAATAGAAAAGAGGGACTCAAATACAAGTAATAGAACTGGCAGGTGGAATGTATCATACTCAGCCAATCACACAGACAGCATCTGCAACACACCATTATAAACTATGCAAACACCTTTAGTCTGGTTTTTCCCACAAACTCTACACCACCAGTGTACACAGATGGGGAACTTTTACCTGACAAAACTAACAAAATGTTAGGGGCTGCTGTCGCTTTCATACATCAGTATGTGCAAGAGGCTGAGGGTGGTGAAAAGGACAATGCTGACAACCACCCCAGACTTATGAGGAGGAGGAGGAGAAGAGTGTTCAGGTCCAGGGTAACTTACCAGGGGCTACATGATCTGGAGATAGTAGACTGCTACAGGGTGGACAAGGACATACTGCAGCAAATTGTAGAGCTGTGCCGGCCTCGCCTCACATCCAGAACAAACAGAGGGGAACTCATCCCAGTGGATACCAAGGTATGTGTAGCTCTAAGAATACTAGCTACAGGTACTTTCCAAAGAGCAACTGAGGATATCATGGGGGTCTCACAGGCATCTGCGTCCAGGATACTCCACCAGTTCCTAGAATGCCATGCGAACACATGCTGAGGAGCACATTAAATTCCCCACCACCAGTGAGGAGCTGACTTACAATATGAGTCTCTTCCACCATGTAGCAGACTACCCAGAGGTACTGGGTGCCATAGACTGCATGCACATTCACATCAAAGCACCACCTGGTGACCGGGGTAGGGTCTACATAAACTGCAAGGGGTTCCACTCCAACGGCCAGGTCATGTGTGATTATCATGAATGTGTGTGCTGGCTGCCCTGGAAGCTATCACAACTCCCTCATCTGGCATTCCTCACAGCTGTATCAGTGGTTTGCCGGGGGGGACATCCTATATGGCCATTTAGTGGGGGATGCTGGCTATGCAATGGAGGCGTGGATGATGACACCCATCAGAAATGCACACACACCCACACAAGAATGCCATAATGAGGTACACGCACAAACCAGGATCATTATAGAGCATGTGTTTGGGATGCTCAAGTAACGGTTCTGCTGCCTTCACATATCCAGTGGAGTCTTGCAGTACTCTCCAGCAACACTGGTCATAGTATGTGCCATGCTACACAATATGATCCTGTGGAAACAGCTGTAGCAGGAATAAAATGGGGAAGGGCCACACAGCCCCCCACAATTGCCAAGGCCTCCACAGGCACATAGTGACTCAGAGGAGGAACATCCTGAGCCTGCCCCTGTAGGCAGATGGAGGTGAGCCCAGTATGCCCTGGCCTTGGCAAAGAGGCAACGCATAGCACATACACTGAAACATTAGGGTCTCAGGGTCTGATCTCATTCTCTCTCTCTCTCTCTCTCAGACTCTCACATACAGTAAAATGGATTCCAAACATCACACCACCTATACCTGACCATGTATAGGCAGTGTATTGTGTGCATCCGACTTAGTCAGCTCTCAAGCACCACCCTCACAACAGCTGCAGGCACAAGGTAAGCCAGTTTGTGTAACAGATTAAAATAATGGGGTGGACGTTTCTGATAACAAAACTATGGTATTGATCAAGCATGTAAGAGAATGGGTGGCTAACTTGGATAGCAGCAGACAACTGACAGCTCTGTGGGACAGCAGAATGCATGTCCCTAGTACTGCCCTACCCACACCATGTAGTACCACCCTAGTCAACAAATACCACTGCAGTATATGTGGTGATCCAAATAACTGGGGGGGGGGGTCATAGGTCACATGCATAGATGTCAAAGTGGGGGTCCCATACCCACCACCATCCCCACACAGCAGATCAGCTGTAGACAACTATACAGACATGCCTGACAAAGGCCCCCACATGGCAACACCCATGAAATCCCTACTCACTTACTTTTACACAGTGATATCACAGCAGGTCTGGCAGTGTCAGTATGGCTTTGAAAGGTAAGAAGTTTGAAACTACAAATGTCTGTGCCAGAAGAATCTGACCTGTGGTTGTTACTGTTATGCCTGTAGTCTGAAAGATAGGGCACACCACCATGCTACATGGGACCAAAATATTAAACAAATATCAGCACAGTCTGTGCAGATGTGTAATGTGTACAGTTGTGTCGTCCCCCCCATAGTCCCATAAAAATGCAGTAACATGTTTCTAGACTTAAGAAACATCTAGGTATCACCCAGACTGATGGCGGAAGAGTAACAGAAAGCAATTGTCAGTAACACCCACAGTAAACTTACTGGTGCCATCCCAGGGGAGTCTCTTGCCAGCAGCCTGGGAACATATGATCATCAGAATGCACTGCCCTGCTACAGATGGCCTGCATCTGTCACACCTGGCCTACAGGCCTCTGGAAAATACCTATACCTCACCCACAGTGCCCTTTAGGGAGTGTCATGGGGTCCACAATACCAACATAACACAGTCCACAAAATGCAAAGAAAGGCCATGCTGACAACTGCTAGGAGCAAACCTGCCAGCCTCAGGGAGCCAGAAATTGGGACAAAGCCATGAATAATGGGGTGATGAAGGTCCAAAGAGAAGGACACCTGTGAAATACTGCTCTAATAATGCTATAACATTGATGAAATGATTTGTAGTAATATGGAATGTCTGATGGGTACGAAGTCTGAAACTGCAATGTCAAGTGTCTGTAATATCTGACTTCAACCCTGAGTGACTTGCAAAACACTTTTGCTGAAAAACACACTTGTTTGGGTAAACAACAAGATATAGGAGTCACAGATGTGGGCATTTTGTGATACTCTGTACAGTGGACAGGCAGGGCTAGGAGTTTAAACATGAGAATGCACTCACTGCAAGCAGGCCTAACCCTGGAAGACAGTGACATGTCTGCACCCACAGAACCCTGAGCCACAGTCATGGGGAGTAATACACCCCTCCCTGATCACTCATCCTATGCAACATCCTGCCTAAACATGGGGCCATCTAAGCAAAATGAGGTGGGCCATACATATATGTGTAACAAACAAATACCCCCAGGTTTGTCAAACAGTCTGACACACACAAGACCCTCCAAGTGCAGTCAACCATTGAGGAGAGCCCAGTGCAAAGTACTAGTAGCTATAGCCAAACATATCTGCCCAGGACACCCCCCCCCCACATATCCTATCCCCTACAAATATATCTGGAGTCTCCTGTCTGATTTATATTACCCAACTATGGAATGGAAATCAGACCAGGCCAGAACATAAATGCATAGAGATTCCATGATTGTAATATATCACCAAGGAGCTGGACTATTTTCACAGCATCAGCAGTCAATTGCTTGTAGGCACACCCCTCAACAGGCTGGATAGTGCAAGAATGCATAGCAGTTGGCCCATAAACCTTGTTTGTGCATCATCCATCCTGCTTTCCTCTGGTAAATCACTGTGATGATCTGAGGAGGTATGTCACCAGGTACTGAAACAGTACATGACAGTGTCAAATTGCATATATGACAGATGTCTGCTAAAACCGGCCCTGTAACCCTTGCAACCCGTACATTACTGAGAGAAATTGTCACAATCATTGTATGGCTCATTGTCCCCACATTTTGAAATGCTATCTCCAAATATCCTGCACCAACAGGTTGACAGGTATGGCTGTAGCACAAAAACAAACATGACTGGAGTACAACAATCCCAGGACTGGAGTCCCACATGTACTGTAGATTGACACACTGGGCATGCTAGTACACTTAGAGAAATGTCAGTATGATCTAGGAATGAACAGGCCTTCCCCACCCAGTGCACTTTCTATTGTCCCACCTTAGCAGTCCTGAAGATGTCTGTCACCATAGAAGTCACTTTTGTTAAGCCTAGTCTTATAAGCTCTGTGGTGCATGCAATAATGGCATAACAAGGTAATACAAATAAATAGTTAGGTAGGAGTTCTAATTTCAGTCCTGGCAAATGTGTGTTCACAACTAAAACCTTTGGGTCTGTTCAAACTCAGTACACATCTCCTTTCCCCACTTCAGCAGTCCTGCAGATATCAGTCATCTTAGAAGTGCCTTCTGTCAGGCCTCAGCCTCATAAGCTCTGTGGCACATGGTATAACTGCATAACAAGCTAGTACAAATAACTAGTTAGGTAGGAGTTCTAATCTTAGTCCTGGCAAATGTAAAAGTGTGTGTGTGGGTTCAAAACCAAAAGCTTTTGGGTCCATTCAAACCCAGTACACCTACCCTCTCCCCACTTTAGCAGTCCTGCAGATATCAATCATCTTCGAAGTGCCTTCTATCAGGCCTCAGCCTTGTAAGCTCTGTGGTGTGTGTGATAACTGCATACCATGATAGTACAAATAACTAGTTAGGAGTTCTAATCTCAGTCCTGGCAAATGTAGAAGTGTGTGTGCAAGACTCAGGGAGTTGTGCTTTTGTTTATAGGTAAAACAACTTTATGCCATTCCCACCCATGACACTTCACAGTGCCCCACCTTATCAGTCCAGATGATGTCAGTCCCTTAACAGCAACCTTGGCCAGTTGTCAGCCCTGTAAGCTCAGTAGTGCATGTGATAAATGCTTAACCCTATAGTACACATGACTAGTTTAGCAGAGGGTCTACTCTTCTGGCAAATGTGTGTGTGTGGGCGTATGTATGTTTGTAAGTAGAAGTATTTTGATATGTTTCCCACCCACTGCCCTACTTTATCATTCCTGCTGATGTCATTCCCCATATCAGCACCTTTGGGTAAGTCTCAGTCTAATAAGCTCTGAAGCATGTGTGGTAACTGTGTAACACTAAGATACAAATCACTAGTTAGGTAGGGGTTCTACTCTCACATCTGGCATGTGTGTATGCGTTTCTGTTTGTAGGACAAAGTATTTTGATAAGTTAAACAGCTACTGCACTACTTTATCAGTCCTGCTGATGTCATTCCCTTTACAGATTCACAAGTGTGTAGTAGGTAATGGCCCAGGAGCCTTAACAAGCCTAGCACATAGAAGGGCCCTGCCATTATGCCACCCAATGTTACGTCTCAGTGCCTGTATCAAATATAGCCACTGCAGTGATCCTTGGGTTGAACAGTCTATTATCCATCCACTCATCAAGATTTCTCTGGAACAGGGTCAGCTAGGTGCTCTGCATGACATGTATGGGAAGTGTATTCCAGGGCATGTGTAGTCTCTTGGTGAGGGACCTGTCCCCCCAGCATGTTGTGGTGATTGTGGTACTGAGGTAGAGGTCTCTGCAGTGTATGGTGTGGATGGATTTATATGTAGCATTTCTAAACCAGCTGGGACAGACATGGCTTTGTAAGTCAAGCACGGGTGATATAAAACAGAGAACAGCTTGGGACTGCTGAGGCTGTCTATGTAGGATGTGTGTTTAATGCCTAGGACCCCCTTTGTGAGGTGCTTCTGTGGCTTTCCCAGCTGTAGCAGGTATCTAGTGAGGTACATGGCAAATTGGCCATAATACTTGAGGAGTGGTCTAATGAGGGAATAGTACACAGAGATTATTACCTTTGTCTTCCTGGATGCAAAACCCTTGGTAATGCAATGTGCCATATAGAAGGGCTTCCGGACCACAGTGGCAATGTGGTGCATGAAGGAGAAGTTGCTGCCAACCTGTGTTCTCAGATCTATTATAATATATACAGTGTTCATTGGGCTCCCATCAGTGTGGTACTTACTGGCAGCTGAGTGTTGGACCCAGGGGGGTGATGATGCATATTGTGGTGTTAAGCTTCTGGGCATGGTTTCCACACCACACAGTGGTCTCAGTGAGGCCTTTCTCTGGGATGTGTGCATCACTTGTTGAGTTAATGATAGCTCCCAGCTTGCAGTCCTCTGTGAACTTGGTCAGCCAGAGTTCCTATGTGTTGGGCTGGACTCTTGAGAAGTAGATGCTGAACAGGACACTACCCAGTACTGATCCCTGTGGATCTCCACTTGTGACTGCTTGCCAGTCTGACCTGGAGTTTGCCACTGTCATACTTGTGTGTTCTGTGAACCAGTTTGCAAAACAAACAATGATATATGGGTTGATGCCTAGTTTGTGGGGTTTATTGATAATCCCTCACTGAAGGATGGTATCATAAGCTTTGGACAGACTTATGTAGGCTGTATGCAGTGCCTTACTGTCATACATAGCCTTGGTTACTCAGTCAAAGATGTCAACCAGGTTAAGCAGGCATGATCTGCCATTCACAAAGCTAAAATGTGTGGGTCCAGAGTTAGGAGATTACCTATATCTTGGTCAATCAGGTCCCTGATGATGCAGTCCATACCTCTACATAGTAGACTTGTCAGGCTAAAGGACCAATAATCCCTAGGGTCTGTAGATGCTACACCTTTATGGAGAGGGATGACTGTAGCAGTGTGCCATGTTTGAGGGACAAAGCCTAAGGTGAGGCTGTGACTAACCAGGGCACACAGATTTGGTCCAGGGTCACTTTGTAATTCATGTAGAACACAGCCATGGATATGTTGGTGTCCCATGGAAGCTGTATTCTTGCCTGTAGACAATGCAGGTCTAACCCGACCTGCAATACTGCTGGGTGGCTGCCATTCATCTGCCATTGTGATTGCGCACTTGTGGGGGAAGAGACGGGTAAAGCTGGCACTGAATGTGTTGCCAAAACTGTGGCCAATATCTGTCATCTCAGGATAGGAATTATTATTGTGCAGTAACTCACAGCACTTGTGTTTAATGCTGTGGAGGTTGTTGATGTAACTATCAAAGGCTTTTGTGGTTGTCATCTGTGTCTGCTGCATTTCTGCCTTCATAGATGACTGTAGGAGATTCCATGAAGGACCCTAAGTTGTGTTTTAGGCTAATAAGGGGGTTCAACAGTCATGAGACACCACCTTTTTCTGCAACAGTGTCCTCCTTCTGTTGTACACTTTAGTAATGGCAGGGGACCATCACATTGTCTCCCAGTGTTTGGAGGACAGTATTTGGGTTCTGCCGGCTATGGGTAGTATCATGCATTTATGTACCTGTTTGTACAATGCATATGTGTATGATTCAACATTTATGCAGCTATTTCCCATTGCCATGGGTGCAGTGAAGTCATCCACCCCTGTTTTTTATGGGTGCAAAGTCAGCTTTGGAGAGGTTTTGCAAGGTGGTTACCTTTGTGGGGGGGGGGTATGGCTGACATGTTGAGTTCCATGTTGATTACAGCCTGTGTGGATCTCACCAGGTAGGGATTGACAACTGTGGATGAGCAACAGTCCCATATTTAAGTAGTCAACACAGGTTGGGATTGTTGCATCCTCTACCGAAGGTCAGTATGAGCCAGTCCAAGGCATTGGAAATAATGAATTCCAGGAAGTGTTGGCCCACTGTACTGGTGCTTGGCTACTTTCCCCAGGTGATGAAGGGGTAGTTGAAGTCTCCTACTATGTCAGTATTGTGTTGGATCTTCATAGATCGAAGTATGTTGAGGAATGTGCATTGACAGTCTAGAAACATAGATGTGGACCCATAGCAGGCTATGGCCTGGATTACACTATTACCCCAAGGCAGTTGTACTAGAAGTATCTCCAATGCAGTATGCTGGGATACTAGTCTGGAGGTGTTCCTATCCATAATGAATATGGAGACAACACCACCTGTGGAGGTGTGGTGTGGTCCATGTTTGGTGGCTGACAGCTGTGGAATGTGTTATAGCCTGTTACTGCAGAGCTGTTGTCTGCTGCTCTGAACAACCTCTCCTTTACAGCAGAAATGTTAATGTCCTCCACTCCGAGGAGCGCTTTGAGTGACTGCATCCTGACAGATAGATGTCTACTGTTGAAGAGCATGACCCTCAGATTGCATACATGTCTGTTATGGTGGTAATTACATTTGGAACACTGCAGTATAAGTATAGGGATGGCAAGACACTTAGACAGTACCTAGAAACCTAAGGTTGACAGATGTCAGACATCTGTGGCAAGTCATTGAGGTCTGTCAATCATGTTATCCCAAGCAGAGAGATATCGGATCCCTGCGAATGACACAAAACACGTAAGCCAATGTTCCAGTCAATCATCTGTTGATAGTACTGCAGCATCATTCTGGGTGATGGCAGTATACTGCTCAGGGCTACTGTCACACCTGCCTGAACCACATAATCAGAGAGTTCAACCATGTCTCTTGTCATGTAGTCCAGGGAGGGGTGTCCCAGGTCATTCACACCCACATGGATACGGAATGATACTTGTGGTTGTTGTTGAGTGTCATGACTGGCTGTGTCATGTGTTGGATGCTGTTATGTGATAGATATTTGGCTGTTACCTGCCCCATATTCAACTTAGTGAGTGGAATATGTGTGTGCTTCAGTACTGAGTTAACCATGATCACTGTATTGTGCAAGGTGGTTAGCCTTTGAAGCTTAGGTTGAGGGGCACACTGTCAATGTGGCATGTTGTGGTGGCTAAATGGGTGTCTGTCTTGCAGATCTGTGCTGTTTGGATAAATGTCCATTGAGTGCCACTGTGAAGGTGGGTGCACGGCTTTTCACTGTATGTTACGGCTGTCAAATTGGGTGTCATGATGAGCTATGTGTTCTACATAACATGGTGCAGGTGTTGAACTTATCCTAGTCCAGTCTTTGCTGGAGAGTGCATATGTCCACATTGGGTGATATATGGGTAACTCTCACAGGTCTGAGTGATTGGAGTTTAGAGGGGAGGGTTGCCTGTGTACATGAGGCAGTTGCAACAGTGCCTCAGAATGCACAAGTGCACCAGGTTAATGGGTGAAAGCACAGAAAACTGCATTTCAATCATGCCAGGAGGGGTGGGCGTAACTAGTAAGTACTGGGGCTATTTCTGTGATGAATGAGTACTGCTGACGGTTCCCAGGTGTGCCGCACTTTTTGATACAATAACCTGCTGAAGTGCCAAACTATAATGCTATTTGAAGTGCAAGACAGAAATAACTAGCATAATGTAAAGGTGAAACTGAAGGCAGACTTTCTGTCACCTGTAGTACTTTACCTCAGCAGTGCAGTTATCAGCAGCTTTGGCCATTTGAAAATTCAGTAAGCTCTGTAGCTCATGCCATAACTGTGTAACTACTATAGTAGACATAGCTAGATAGGCAGGAGTTCTAATCCCAGTACTGGCAAGTGCGTGTGTGTGTTTGTCAGAGAATTGTGTATTGTCTGGCTTATACAATTTTTGACTTGTGTACTACCATTCACACTTCCCCTTGCCCCAATTTAGCAGTCCTGTTGATGTCATCCACCTTAGAAGTACCTTTGGATGAGGTAAAATGTCTAAACTCTGTGGCAAGTCTGATAACCGAGTAGCATTATAGTAGAAAGAACTAGATAGGCAGGAGTTCTAATCTCACTACTGGCAACTGTTTGGATGAGTTTGTGGGTTACACCATTTTGACCTGTGTCCTACCCTTTACATTTCCCTTCACTCCAGTTTAGTAGTCCTGTTGATATCATCCACTTTAGAAGTACCTTTGGACTAATTGAAAATGTATAGGTTTTGTGGCGCGTCTGATAACTGTGTAGCTCAATGGTAAAAATAACTAGATAGGCAGAAGGACTAATCTCAGTACTGGCAACTGTTTGGATGTGTGTTTGTGTGAGAATCATGTGTGTGGTTATACCATTTTCAACTTCAGTACTACCCTTTACACTTCCCCTCACTCCAATTTAGTAGTCCTGTTGATGTCATCCACCTGAGAAGCACCTTTGCAGTAGCTGAACATGTATAAGTTCTGTGGTGCGTCCGCTAACTGTGTAGCACTATAGTAGACATAACTAAATGGACAAGAGTTCTAATCCCAATACTGGCAGCAGTTTATTTATGAGGATCATATCTTGTGTGGCTTATATAATTCTGATGTGTGTACCATACACAGCTGATGACCACCTCCCGCTGTCATTACTTTATATGGTGTGGTAACAGCATCTACCTCACATGCAGCAAGTTAAACCATTGTACAGTCCTCTGTACAGATAAGTCTGGAATATCCAGATGTTTGCAACCTGTACATAGTCAGAATTTGTCTGTGTGCCTTAACAATGCCCATGTATGTGATATTGTAGTCAAATAAGCCACAGTGAGTGTACTGGCACATATGGCAGCATCAGATATCATACCTGACTGAAACAACATGCTGATATGAAGTCTGCCATCCTCTGAGTTGGCCAGCCTTGTAGGTGTAACACATGAGTCCAGATGCTTGGTTTTGCAAGTAAACTGTTCATGTTATGGGTCACATTAAAGGTTGGAGGAGGTGTGGACTGACATACCGTGGTCCCAATTTGTATGTATCAGAAATACCTTGCATCTTAACAGGGGTGTGTACACAATTTATATACACTGTATGCCAGTAATGTGTCGCACATGTCCCTAACTTAGGCAATTTGTCCATCCCATTTTGCTGGTGTGTGTCCAGACATCTTGCACTGATAAGTTGTGAGGTATGCTACAGGAATTTGTAATTCACCTAAGATAAGCCACAGTGGTGAC